>NC_064248.1:60540000-60692500 GCF_003254725.2 Canis lupus dingo | reverse complement strand
GCAAAGTCACTCACCGGCTCTCTTAGTCCTCCAACTTTCCCCCTGATCTCTTCTCATTCATTCATCAATTGATTCATTCAACAGATATTTGCTGAGCACCTGCTACTGTCAAACCCTTTTCTAGACACTGGAGAAACAGCCGAGAATGACCCAGGAAAGAGCCCTGCTCCTATGGAGCTGATGTTTGAGTTGGGGAACCGCCTCCATCAACTTGGTAAAGCAGGAACAAGATGATTGTACATAGCAGTACTTGCTACAAAGACAGTGGAACTTACGTGGGGAGTTCCTGTGGTGAGTGGTCAGGGAAGGATTCTCTGACGAGGTAACTTGGACTGAAACCTGAGCCATATGCAGAGTTGAGATAGAGTAGTCCGGGGAGAGGCCATGGCCAGAGCAAAGGCCCTGCGGCTGGAACAGTGCGGGCGTGCTTTGGGGAAGAGAGAGGTCAGTGCGGCTGGAACAGCATGAACGAGGGGAGCAGGTGGGAGGGGTAGGCTGGGGCTGGATTTAGTAGGGCCTTGTGGACAGTGGGACGTTTCAACTTTGCTCCAAGCGCAAATTAGAGTTTTTAAGAGCGGAATGATGTGATCCTATTTATTTATTTATTTATTTATTTATTTATTTATTTATTTATTTATGATTTTTTAAAAATATTTTAAGATTTTATTTATTTATTTATTCATGAAAGACAGAAAGAGAGGCAGAGACACAGGCAGAGGGAGAAGGGGGCTCCATGCAGGGAACCTGATGTGGGACTCGATCCCAGGACCCCGGGATCACGACCTGAGCTGAAGGCAGATGCTCCGCCGCTGAGCCACCCAAGTGTCCCTCATTTATGTTTTCAAAGGATCATCAGTGTCACTCAGCCATCTGATGTGGGGTTTCTCTGTAAGGGAGGGTTTCAGCGCACCTTGACCATGCCGGCCGGGGCCTGAGGTGGGGCGGCTGAGCTGCACAGGGAGGAGTCAGGCCTGGAAGAGGAGACAACAGCTCATCCTGAACTGCAGAAGGCCTGGGAGGGAGGAGGGTGACGAGGAGGCAGAGCTTGTGTTTAAGGATCTGCAACACCGAGCGGGAATAGAGCACAGCGTGTGATGGTGGGAGAGATGGGACCAAAGGGACGACGGGGGCCAGGTCACACGAAAGGCTTGTCGAGCAAGCCAAGGAGATTGGACTGAGTCCTCGGGGCAGTGAGTTTCTGATGACACAATCGGATTTCTGTGTAGCTGCCATGTGGATGGTGATCCAAGCGGGCAGGACTGGCAGCAGCAGGACAAGCGAGGAGCTGGGGAAGAAGCAGTGGGGACTTAGGGACGGTAGGAAGGGAGAAACATGCTTGGGTGGGAGGGTGGTTGAGGGTGTGGGCAATAGGACTTGGAGATGTTGGGGAGCTAAGTGTGGAGTCCGGAAGGGGGCAGGGGACCTGGGTGGATGGGGTGCAGAGTTCTCGGGCCTTCACGCTGGCTGAGCACCCGGGATGGGCGGGGGTGGGGGTCCAGAGGCCGAAGGGAAGCAATCTCTTCTGGTCTGTCGGGTGGCAGCCAGGGTACGGGACCCTGCAGGGGAGATGCAGTAGGAAAGCAGGGGCCCTTTCTCGAAGGGGGTAACAGTGTGCAAGATTTTTCTAACATTTGTGCTTCATGTGCAAGAGTTTACAGTTAAATCTCCCTAGTCCCTAGTATTTTCCAGCTGCTAGATCCAGTTGTTGTCCAAAAATCTTCATTCGAGTCTTCGTCTAATAGCAGCCCATAAAACCAAGATTCTTACTGCCATGGTCTTGGCAACTTCAGGCCAGGGGTCACTGGGCTCCTGTCCGTGCCTTGCCCCAGAGGGACCGCAGGAGCCCGAAGCAGGAGAGGAACATCTCTCAGGAAAATCACTGCGCTTGGCGTATCATCCGCTGCCCCTCCCTGCCTCCCTCTCCTGCCCCCCTCGCCAGCATCTTGTCACTCTTCTTCTTAACAGTTTTTGAAAAGTTAACAGAGTGAAAAAAACAAGGTTTAGGCACACATTATAGAGAAAGCGTATAAATATATATCTTGCAGTTTCAGCAACTTGGGTTCATATCAATTTTCTTCAAGTCAGGGAAACTGAAAAAAAAGAAAAAAAAAAAAAACAAACAAACACAAAATCCAGAGAGACATTTTCCGGGGCAGTCTTCAGCCCTGTTTTGAGAAGCGCTTCTCTCACTCTCACAGTTAAGAGCCGTGGCTACTAATTTATTGTAATATTAATGAACCTGTACGGGCGGAGCTCTTTGGCATTTGTTGCATTTATTGGTCTCGCTCTTTTTCGATGCCTGGCCGGTAGAGGTAGAAACTTCTTTAGGCACGACTTTTTTCTTAGCCTCTGTATAAGTTATAACCTGCTGGTCCAGGGTAGGGTTATATGAACTCCAGCTCTATCACCACCCAGTGGCTGTATGTTGTCTTGGGTAGTGTTGCTTCACCTTCCCGAGCCTCACTTTCCTTGTCTGTAAAATGGGGATTTTCGTGGTGCCTACCCGGGAAGGCGGCATTTAACGGTGAAGAGTATAGGTGCTGGAGCCAGACTGGCTTTCGACTGGAAGTCTGCCATTAACTGTGTGGCCTTACCTCCCGGGCCTCCGTTTCCCAATCTGTGAAGTGGGATGCTGATGGTGCCTTCCTCACTGAGGGGCTATAAAGGTTGTAAAACATTTATAATCCATTTGTACGGAGAGCCCCGTCCAAGAAGTAGGCCCAACACACTCAGCAAGTACGATTTTAGTATTTGCTAAATAAATAACAAGGAATTTGTAGAAGATAGAATGAGAAGAAGTAGATGAAGCCAAGTGGCTAGTACCCAGTAAGTGACTGAGATTTGCAACCCTATCCCTGCCCTCCTGCCCGCACCTCCGGCCTGTCTCAGGACGGGGCATATGGTCAATGCCAGGTATATAGTTATTGGTGACAGCTTAATCAGCCGTAAGAAATCCGTGTCACTCTCTGGCCTTCAAGGTTTATATTCTTTCTTTGCAAGCAGGAGCTGGTACTGATTTCAGAGCCTTCTGAGGGGAGATGTGATTTTCCTTATTTACTAACATTTACTTGAACGGGTGTCTGGGACGCCCAAAATATGTTATGAGTCAGGCACAGAGGATAACAAGATCTGCAGGGCCGTACAGATTACTCACTAATTTGACATTTGGGGATTTTTGCGACACGTTAGGGAACGTTTGACAAGATGCAAATTGCTGTATCCATAAAGTACATCTATGGACTCCGAGGATGGGTGGCACGCTCCCCTGATGTGGTTGCCTTCGTTCCTAGCACCAGCTGTTGCATCCTGACAACAAGGTGGCTTCTTTCCTTTTCCTCCCCTAAAGAAGAGCGTTTTGGAACTTGGCTCCGGAAACACAATAACTAACATCCGTGGTGCACCCACTAGGCTTCAGGTGTCTTGAGATCTTTCGTCACATTTAACCTTCACGATAGCCCTATACAGTATATACCATTAAGTAGGTGTGTTTTTCAGTAAGAAGAATGGGGTTCAGAGAGGGTAAGCCGCTTGCTCAAAGCCACACAGCGCAGAAGTTCCCGAGCTAGACCTGGAGCCAGGGGCTGCCCATCCTAGAGCCTGGATTCCAGTCCAGCAGGCTCTCACCCCACCAGAGCGTCATCAGCCTCTGCGAGGTTCTCCTACAATGAGGAGGGGCGAAGGGGAGGCAAACTTCTTGCTAAGTCCTCGGTGTTCAACAACTGGGTGGCATCTGTGGCCATGAAACTGTGTCCCATACTGTTTTATAAGGAGGCCTGAATTAGTTGGTAATCTGGAGCTTTGAAGAGCTTTCTCTTATCACGATATTGTTTTCAAAGTCAAACAAGGAAGACTGTGTTAAGGGAATGAGATCTGCCCTCCCAGTCCCCCATCCCTCAGGCACGGTTATCACCCTCACATTATTTTTGGCACCGTACCATACTACTGAGACTTACCATCCCCTGTCAGGCAGATTTTCTCCCTGCTTCCTATTGGCTGTGGGAGAACAAAGCGGGCATGTGTGTGGGATCCGGGTGTGCACAGTATAAAATGCCCAGGAAATAGGAAAAGAACCCGTGGGGGAAAACTTGACTTCTGGGGGATAATTCTTGGGAAAACCCAGTTGTATGGAGAGGCTGTTCTGAGAAGAGTGTTCCCAGAGAGGCACGACACCTATCAAAAGAGCAAATAAATAAATGCCTCCTGGTTCCAGAGGCCACTTCAAAGCTACTCTCTTCAGTAACCATTTTAAATGAAAGACAAAAATGTATTTACTGGGAGATAAGAAACTTCTAGAATTTGCCATATATTTTCTTATGACTGTTCATCACTATCTCTGTAGGCACATTGGGCCTGCCCAAATCCACAGTAGGTTTCTCAAGACGGAGATTGTATCCTCTATCTCACTCTTCCCAAACCCCTTAGTAGCGTTGTGTATGTGGTACGTGCTTAGTAAATGCTAGTTGAAATAACAGTAATCCTTGGAACAAAATCCATCCTGTGAAATTTAATACTTCAGTACTTAACACTTTGAGTACTGATAGTGACTAAGTCTTTTTCTTCTCTACTTGAGAATATGTAGAGCACGCGTTTAAAAAGGATGCTGTTAAAAACAGCAATATGTAGGGATACATCTCAAATATCTGGAGCAAAGGGCCAGAACAGAGTTTCCCTACCTTTTTGACCATGGAAATTCTTTTTTTTTTTTAAAGATTTATTTATTTATTTATCTATTTATCTATTTATTTATTTATTTATGATAGACACACACACACAGAGGCAGAGACACAGGTGAGGGAGAATCAGGCTCCATGCCGGGAGCCCGATGGGGGACTCAATCCCCGGTCTCCAGGATCCCACCCTGGGCCAAAGGTAGGTGCTAAACAGCTGAGCCACCCAGGGATCCCCCGGAAATTCTTTTTTAATGTTAAAAAACCTTCATAGAACCCTCTATATGACCATGGTTGTACTTTTAATATCTATTAATTGTGGGGGGAGAACACACTGGGAAAATCCTTTCACAGTAATTTTAAAAATTCACGTCAACAACATCTATAAACTCCAAAGAAAAGAGTTGTATGGCTTGTGGCCCTGGGTTTAACCTGCTTTCTGGCGGTGCTTGGTGTCTGCAGAGACGAAGGCAACACCTCCCACCTCCGTGAGCTGAGAGGTACGGGGTGTGGGGTTGGGGCACAGGCCTAGCTTGGGAATCAGCGGGTGAAGGATTTGGAGATATTTGGCTTCTTTGGGTTTGTGTTCCCCTACTTCCTTTTCTATACAGTTGAAAGCTACAGCAATGCTAGCAGTTGCAACTCAATTAGGAGTGCTAATTCCAAATGCGAACTGGTGAATAGATGGTTTATTCTTCTGGGACTTAATTACTCTAGAAGTGGTCCAAGTAAAACTGGCCCCACTTAAAGCCTCATTGTACACTGTCCAAATGGTCTTCTAAATGTCACCGTGCTCTCCTTAGACAGCACGGACTGGTGAATCAAACACCTCCCTGTTCATCTGGAGGCCTCGGTTGTAAGACTGAGTCAGTTTCTAATTGGCTGGTCCAGCCAATGCAGCTTTCCGGAGCACTCCAAACTCATCTGTAAAATGGGGAGATGGAATTAGGTGACCTCCGAAGTCCCTTCCAGGTTTTGTCTTGTCCAGGCCCCCAATCATGGCACCGAAGCACCTAAGCCGTCTTGCCAGGTACTGGGTGCCACCCAGCTTCTCCTCCTGCCAAGCCTACTACCTGCACAGCCCGGCTCCTGGAGGGTTGTGCTCCAAATACTGCTCTGGGTCTCTCTAGAGGGGCGGCTTTCAGTTTTGATGTCCTATTATTAACCTTTTTCCAAGCTCTGTTTTCCAAGTTTAGGTCGGCTCATCAGAGTTGAACATGGACTGTTTGGATTTTTGCCCAAGCTGTTCTCCGAGCCTGATAGCACATTCATTACTCCCTACCCATGGTTTCTGCTAAATGACCTCGTTAGTGCTCTAATTACATGTTGCTCTTCGGCAAGCTGGGGGTGGGGGTGGATGAGTTAACGAAGGCTGAGGACTGAGATGGAGTGGGTTGTAAACACACTGAATGCCGCCTACCTTCCCCTGGCCTGATTACCCATGGGGAGCTGGAAGAGAAGCTTTATGCTCTTTCTTCTCCTCTTCTTTTGTCATTACACATTAAAGGTAATCATAACGCATACCAAATGTGCCGGTGGTAGTTGCGAGCACATGAATTTGGAAGCTGGATGGTCACGTTTTTACAACTTCGCGCATGTGGGACCAGAGAATAAAAACCAAGCCAACAAACAAAAAGCAAAATGGAACCAAACCAAAACAAAACAACCTGGGTGGGGGGGAGAGGGGAAGAAATGAAAACAAATCTATTTTGAGCCCCTATCTTGTGCTCCTGTAGGCTTTTGTTCATCCTACCCACAACCTTGTGGGCTGGTTATTTTTGCTTGATTGACTAGTGAAGAAGCAGATCCGGGAAGGTTTAAGTATTTTCCACGAGCACAGAGCAAGTAAACGGCAGAGGTCGGAATTGAATACAGGTGTGTCTGACTCCGAATCCCAATATCCCATGCTACCCCTCCATCAGTTCACTCGTTCACTCACTCATTCATTCATTTATCCAACAGGTCTACCGTGACTTCCGTGACAAAGTAGAATCACATAATTTAAGAGTTCCTGTTTTACTATTTTGAACTTAATCTCTAGTTTCCTCAGGTGAATCTAAACTCAGTGGTGTCTCCTTTACTACTCTTCTCTGGCCTCTCAGGATTCCTCCACTTTGGAGGTCAGATCACCGATCTGAGATGCAGGACCCTGGCAGGTCTACTTAAAGACGATCCTGTGTTTTTCAGTTAAGGAAACTGAGGCTCAACGGCTTGTCGAAGCGGCAAAGTGCTCCCTCCGGTACATTCCAGGGGTGCCAAGAGTATAGTTGAATTCACTTGGTGAGATAAACTGCATCCTTGAGGAAGGGTGATTGTGTGCCATGACCGATGCGAGGATTTTCAAACGCTTTCCGAGACAGCGGCAGGGTGTTTGCGTGACGGTAAGTGGGGTACCCGGTGCACCCAGAGGCTGCTTAGCAAGCGACTTTAACTGAAGTTTGTTCACTACTAGATTACACAGGCCACATTTTAATGAAAGAGAACTCACCTTCCAAAGTGAATCTCTGAAGTATGTAGGGTTTTCTCTGAGGCTTCCTGGAGGCTGCTGTTAAGGTGAACGAGAACAGTCAAATACTTTCACTTATCCCTGTGGAATTCTCTCTGCCACGTTGTTTTTTTTTTTTTTTTTTTTTTTTTTTTAAAGTGGCAAATGCAATATGTTGAGTGCTGAGAGATGTCCCACTTAGGACAAAATAAATGATGTGATGGTAACAGGATACAACTTTAGCCACGTGATGAACTCTCTTAAAACCAGGGGTCTTACCTGTCTGATTACTAATTAGTATTTCAAAAAAACCCAACTAATTAGTATTTCAACATAGAACTTGGAATCTTGCAAACCAAGCATTTGAAAGTCTATAGTATGTGTGCATTGGTTGTTGGACCGACTGTCGAGATACTCGTGCGGGATTACTGTATTAGTTTTTTCTAGAGTCATCAAGTTGTTATTATAACTACAAGAAAACTGGAAAAATAACCTTCACAGTCAAATCAACCATAGGAAAGAAACCGAAAACAAAACAAAACAAAAACCCCACAGCTCTGAGCTGTTCCCTGAATCTATAGTATGTTTGCTGAATTGGGGGTGTGAAGCAGCAGGAAACCGTTATTGCATGTGATCACAGTTTTAATGATTCCACTAGAACATAATAAACTTATAATATGTATGCCTTGAAATAAATTATAGATCCCACAGTAAAAGGCAACTCCTTATTCCACATTTATCAATTTGGGAGAACTGCTCCCGTCTTCTGCAAATAAGTCATTAAGCTGCATGTTTCACTGTAGAATAACTTTTGGAAGAATTATTCAAACCTTCTAGAGTAATTCACTTGGATTCCTCTTCTATTTTTAATAACCGAAAACATACACAGGAGAAGCAAACACACCTCTAAAATTTTTGAATGACTGGACAAAGCAGTGTTAAAAATTCAACAGCACTAATTACTAGCTGAGCAGTATAAAAACCTCTGAATAAATGTCAGCCTAGGAGATAAGCTCTTATCTTAATCTAATGACTCCACAGACTTAATTTGTCAGGCCAGCCTAGTTGATGAAAAACAGGTTTCTATTCTCCAGTGTTAGCAGGAACATCTTTCCAAATCTTTGAAGTTGGGTACTAATACCGTCTGTGTCATCCTGTAAAAGTCTTGTGACGAAGCCAATTTAATTCCTATTGTCCTATTACATTAATTAAGGTTGTCCCACCCCTGTCGGACAAATATCTAAAAGTAAAGCCAATGTATTTTTAGATTTTCTACATTTTGAACTAATCACCCTCATCTCCCCATGTTTTGTGCCTTTTATTTTTTTTTCCCTAGTGGTGACATCACCATGGTCCTGACATCAAGGACCATCTGTCTTCATACGGGGAAGCTGAGATCTCCAGAGCAATCCACTAATTCAGAGGAATTCATTCATTGAGAGACAATGTAGCAGAGTAGTTAAGAGTGGGGGTTCTGAGGCAGAAAGGCCTGGGGAAACTTTTGCTCTGTCACTTACGAGCTGTGTGACCTTGGGTAAATTTCTTAAGCTTTCTCAGCCTCGGTTTAATCATCTGTAAAATGGAGGGTAATTATGGATGTCAGGAGGGTTAAATAAAATAATGCATGCTAAGTACTGACAAGGCCTGATCCTTACACTTCCTGCAGTTCAGCTTTCATCCATTCACTGACTTGTTCATTTGCTCATTCATTCATTCATTCATTCATTCCATCAACAAATACATATTGAGTCCTCACAAGTCTATAACGCATACTAGGTGCTCTAGGATATATGAAGACCCAAAAGGCAAGACCCTTTGCCTTTGTAGGAGTCTGTATGAGTTTCCTGCTCGAGGAAGTGCAAGCCTGACGTCATCAGCTGATCTCACTACACCTGGGAAGGAAGGGTAACAGACTTATCGTGACTTTGCACTTAGACTCCATGGCGAACGTTGATGCTGGCTTTCCAGTAAAATGGGGATGTCAGTTTCCATCCTGGGGGCCTAGTGTGCAGATGACATGAGATGACGTATAGTGGACAGCCAAATGTTGCTGGCCTCTCTGTTCCTTTCTTTCTTGTTCCTGTAAGCCAGGATCACATGCACGGTACAAACAAATCTAGTGAGGTCTCTTCCTTGTCTCATCTCAATCGCATCAGTAAATGTGATACCCTTCCCAGCAGCCCTCACTCCCTGTGCTCACTCCCCTCCTCACTACTGGCACTGTACTGTATTGATTCTCCGTGTTACTGGAGGTCACTTGGAGATACTTGTTGATATTGTTTCTTTGATTTCCTCACTTTAATAGTGATGACCCAATTTCTTTCAAACTTCCTGGAATTCATGCATATGCTTTAAAAAGAATGTATTGAGAGTCTCATAGATACCGGGAGCCCTAATAGGTATTGGGGACACCAAAATATGTGGGATGCAGCCACACCATTACTGGTGTGGTAAATACTGTGGCAGAGGGGCCTAGCATGCAACAGGAGCGGGGAGGGCTGTGGGGGAGACGTTCAGTTCAGGCTGGGAATCACTTGGGGAAGGTTTTCCAGGGGAGATGACTCTTGGGCTTGGCTCTGAAAACTGAGCAAGAGTCAGCTGGGCAAAGGCAGAGGGAAAGGAAATTCCAGGTTGGAGAGTCAGCATGCGCGGATGGAAGTAGCTCAAGAGAAGAGTGAAGAGCCAGAGGGAAAGTGGTGGGAGGTGAGATGGAAGTGAAGTACCATCTTATGTGCCAGGGTCGGGGCGGGGGGGCTGTTAGAAGTTCACCCTGAAAGAGGTGGGAGCCATTGAATCAGGTTTGTGTCAGTGTCCTGGTTCTATTCACCACTCTTCTTGGCTCTGATTCCATCATCTCCCTTGTGCCTCTCGGGGTCATTGAGCACCCTAGCAGCCTACTCTCAGCATCTCTTTTCACCCAGTCTCCTGCCAGCACCTATGACACACAGCTCTTTGACTTCCTCTGCTCTAACGCTTTTCACTCCATTCCACCTGGACAACCTTTTTCTCTTGTTACATGCAGAACTGCTCAGCCTTTAAAGCCTCCAGCCATGACATTCCTGTTCCTTCTGGCCACCTCTTGCCTTTCTCCCTTGCCCCCTTCCTCCCTCCCTGAAAGCTGCTGTGAGTCATCCACCAGTTGACACTACGTACCCTCCTGGTCCTAAACCCTTTCCTGGGCTTTACTTTCCCTTGTGAGAGTTTCTCTTACCAGTCTTGTTAAAGGAATCTTTAACAAGTAGAAGGGTCTACTCCCAACCTCCAACTTCATCCATTCCTTCCATTGGTTGGAGAACCTGGAGCAATCTTGACTAATAATTCCACTTATTGCTTACACTGTCTGGTTTTAGGTTGAGCTCCCAGTACTGGCCTTCATCTCACGTCTGTTAGACTCTGTTCCCATTCTTTCCTGACACAGTGGGGCCACGCCTATTTGTAGAAGACAGTTTTGGTGGGCATGCCTAATGTGCCCTAGGAGCTATCCTTAAGATGGCTGTGTTTTTCAGCGTGTCCCCTGCTGCCACCCTGACACAGGTGTTTGGAAAAGGCTGAACACCTGCTATCAATTCTAAATTCTGGCACTGAGTCCATGAAGTGCCAAGAAGGGCAAAGTTTTAAAAATCCCCACCTAGATACATCATAGTGCATATCAAAAGTGCATAATATAAAAAATAAAGAAAACTTTAAAAAGAGAGACAACTTAGAATGATAATCATATTGACAACGGATCTGTCGTTGGCAACAATGACTATAAGACATCTATGGAATAACTTTCAAAGAGGCAAAGGAAAATACTAGGAGTCTAGAATTCTGTACAAACTAGCAATCAACAGTGGGATTCAAAAAAAATTATTGACCACAAACTCTTTCTTAAAAAAAAAAAAAAAAAGTAAGTAACTACTAAAAGATGTATTTGGTTAAAAAAAAAAAAAAAAAAAAAAAAAAAAAAAAAAAAAACAACCATGAAGGAAGAAGCAAATGTGTGGAAAAAATTTGTAAGACATGTTGGTAAACCTAAGTATTGATTATAGGTAAAAATACCAAAAAGGTATATTTCTAGCTTCTTCCCCTGGATGCAGAGTAGGGTAGGGTCCTAGTTCTAGAATAAGAACCCAGTGCTTACTCCTGCTTATGGGCAGGAGAATTTTTTTTTTCCTGTAGTCGGGCTGATGGATAGACATATTTTGTCAGCTATTAATGACTGTAAAGCACTATCCTGACTTCTAGCTTCATCTGGGTGACTTGTGCCCATGCTGTGCCTTGGAATTCCAGTTTTAGTTTTCACTTATCACCCTGGTTTCCCATCTGTTTCTCTTGTTTTCAGTATCTCTTTTTAGAGAAGCCTCTCTGTTTTGTTTTGTTTGTTTGTTTATGGAATAGATTTCTTGGTTTTGGGTATAATTGATTTTTTAAAAAATTCTTTATTTTTTAACTCAAAAGTGTATGAAAGAGCTTAATATGGCTTTTTTTTTTTTTTTACAATATACACTTTGTTCCTTAAAATTTACACTCACCATACTTATAAATTACCTTTTACTTCCTCATTTACAATGCCTTCACATTTTGGTTTATATTTATTCTATAACATAGCTGTTTTATTATTAATTTTTATTTTATAAAAGTAATGCATGTGTATTATTTTAAAAGTTATGTAATTCCAAAAAGCTTCTAATGAACCAGAATAGTTTTACTTCTCATTTTGAATACTATGCCCAAGAGACAACCACTCTCAATTCTTCTAGCTTTTTCCCCTGATATTTAATTTCATATTTCTAATAATAGCCAATATTGCTTACCAGGTAACAGTCACTGTTCTAAGTGCTGTTAACTCTTTTAATCTAAATAATATGCTTATTTCTTGACTGATAAATTTTAGAAATATTTTACCGTATTTTTGTCATAGCAGAGAAAAATTTAACTCTGTGCCTTTCCCCTTCACATACTTGTTTAAATAAAATAATTTTAGTTTATTATTCACATGCAACTATTGTTCAATGATGAGCCAAGTAGCACATTTCAACTGTGTTTCCTTCCTTTTCCTGCCCTCTGTTTCTCTTGGAAATGAAAATAGCTTCATTTTTTTCTTATGTCTCTTTCTACACTCATCTATGATTAATTTTCCAAATGTTCCAATATCTGTACTATAAATACAAATTTTTGTGCATGAACTCATATAAAGCAGCTCTTAACTTTTCTAGACAACTTCTCTCAGAAACTTTTCTCTCTTGCTCCAGTGTAGATTTTTTTTCTTGCTGACACAGGTGTCATTATATGATGTCTTTGTCTCCTTTCGACCTGTTTCCTTGATTTTATGTCTTCTTTCTTCTTCCTTTTTTGGGATTAATTCTTTTTTTGTTGAGGTATGTTTTCTGATAACTTTCTGAAGCATTATAAGGTTTTAGTTTTTGCATGTCTAAAACGTCTTTATTCTTCCTCCACATGACTGACAGACTGGGAATAGAATTTTAAACTGAAAGTCATTGTCGCTTAAGGTTTTAAGACATTTCCCCATTCTTCCAAAATTTGGTATTGCTATTGATGAGTCTGATGTCAGTTGGGTTACTTTCTTTATAAGGAGCCTAATTTTCTCCATCTAGAAGCTTCTGTGACTTGCTCCTTAATTTGACACCCCATTATATCCCAGATATTCTGAACATTCAGAGTAATGTATTTTGGTGTGGATTTTTTTGTGGGGGAAGGGTGGTTGGTAATGTTATTGATGGTGTTGTTACTGTTTTACTATCTGGGGCTGAGTTCAAATTGCATGTCAGTTTAATTCTCTGCTATTACCATGGTGTTTGACTTTTAAATTTTTTGGATTTTTTTTTTTTTTTTTTATGGCCTAGCATATGTATTCTCTGGATGAATATACAATTGCACTTGAAAAAAAGTTGTTGGTTGATGCATTGTATAAATATCAATTAGGTCACATTTATAGTATTATTCAGACTCTCTATTTATATAATGATTTTTTTTTTATGTCTATGCATTTGTTGAGAGAGGACGTTTAAATCTCCCATGATTGTGGTTGTGTATTTCTTCCTTTAATTCTGTCATTTTTTTGCTTCATATATTTTTAAGTGCTGTTATATACTATAAATTTATGATTATTTTCTCTTTCTGATGATTTACTCTGCATGCATTATAAACTGTCCTTGTTTACCTTTAATATACTCTGCCTTGAAGCCTTTTTTTGTCTGTTATGAATATAGCCACTCCAGTCTTTCCATGCTTACTGTTTGTGTTATATATTCCTTTTTCATCCATTTATTTTCAACCTATGTGTATTATCATATTTAAAGTGTCTCTTATAGAGTAAATTATTGTAGGATTTTGCATTTAAAAAAATCAATTCTGATCATTTCTGCATTTTTATTGAGCATTTTGTATCATTAACATTTAATGTAATTAGTGATAGAACTAGATGTAATTTGCCCCCTCAGAATTTTATTCCTCTCGTTCCCTTACTTTCCCCCTTTAAAAAAAAAAATGTTTGAATATTTAATGTATCTCTTGGTTTTTTGGTGACATTACTTTGTATTACATTAATCTATGCCCCTAAACTAGTTCATTCTGTATCAGTTAGGGCCTAGTCAGGAAATAGAAACCATTCTAGTTATCAAATTGAGAGAATTTAGTATAAAAGAAGTGTAACCTAGATAACTGAAAGAGTACAAAGGGGACTAGAAAATATCATGAGAGGAGGAAGCATTTAGCACTCTGAGGGCTGAGGGAAGAAAAAGAAGAGACTATAATTATTAAAATTTAGAAGCTTAAAGGAGGAGTCCAAGGAGGTACAAGTAAGACCTCCAAGGAGAAGGTGATGTTTAGTTGGTGCTAATGTTTCTCATTAGAAAAAGAATCCAGACTCTGAGGAGGAAAGCACACCTCAGTTGGCATGTAGTGGTGTCTCGGGGAAGAGGAATGGGGGTGCAGAGAGAATTTGTCAAATGTCATAGTTTTTCTTTGAGTTGGAAAAACTTCAAACTGGACTCAGCTGCTGCTACCACAAGTAATTTCCAATAAGAGAGTGAAGAAATATGGCTGGGGTGATGCTTGTGGGAACCATAGACAGGAAGCCCACAGGAAGCAACAGGTAGTAGACAGGAAGGAGCAAGGCCCTTCTTCCTCCTCCCACCTTTATGTCCATCTAGCACTCCCTATTAACAGGGCTTCACAGGAAGCCAACTGGCAAAGCACAAATGATATTTGCAGAGTCCCAGCCCAGCACCACAAAGTGGAGGGTAAAAGGGTGGGCTTGGAGCCAAGAGATAACAACTTATAAGTGGCTCTCCTTCCTATGGTGCAGGATATATTCACATTTCTTTTATTTAAAAGATTCCTTCTCTTGGATTTACTTTTTCTACCCATCCTCACTTCTCCTTTATACTTCTTGTCTCTTATTAGCCTTTTATGAACAGCAAATACCACAGAGCTTGTCATAGCAGAGATAGTAGGTGCTCAAAGATGTCTGCTGGATTAATGGTAATACAAGAGAGGAAATGCTAAGTGCCAAATGAGTAGTGCTGAGTGTAATTGCCATAGATGCTCAGGGGGGAAAGGGAGACCACCATAAACTTGAGTGGCCCCAAAAGCTTCATAGATGAGGTGGATCTTGAGCTAAACTATGGTAAACAGGAAGGGTTTAAATACATGGAGAGAAGGATGAGGCATTCGGGATGGAGGGCAAAGCATGAACAAAGACTTGGAAGTAGCAATGAGCTAGATGCCTTTGGGGGACAGGCATGGCTAGAGCTGCGGCTTCCTTCAATAGTGAGAAGCTGGTTTATGATAGAGGCCTTTTAACATCTGGGTAAACTGGAATCGTAAAGGAGCAATTGGAACATTGTCATATAAGAGCTGAAAAGGAAGCATGGGTAGACTTTTCAGCAGGAGAGGGTCATAATGTAGACTACTGAATCAGAGTGCTCTGCAGGGGTGGGGCTAATGTTTGTTACTCAGGTCTCAAGCATATATGTGTAGCAGAATGGCATGGCTATTAGTAGGAATCAGGAAATCAGGAAAAGAAAGAAGTTTAAAAAATTTTTTAATGGTTCTAGGATTTTGATCATGCTGAATTCAATTTGAGAGTCCACATTTAGAATCAAGAAAGTACAGAAAGAGCCAGAGAATGAACTGGGAGACAAATCTGAGAGGTTGGTGGAACATCCAAATGGTGTAGGAAATGGGGAAGAAGAAAATTCAGGCCAGCATGTGGTTGTCCTTACCTCCACAACAGGGGTGACCATTTCAGGTGCTAAGCAGTGCATATTGGTTTAGTTTAGTCAGCATTTGAAATTAGGAATGGAGGAGTTGCTTGTCAGTTGACATCACTTCTGTCCCACTTCCTCCCCTGTTGAGGCTGTCAAACTATTTTTTCTCTTTTTGTAGACCACCTTCCCTACCCTCTGAAAAAGAACCTTTGCTTATGCGTTAAATTGTGGCCAAGGCTTTACCTGTTTACCAGGTTTAAAAATGATAAGATTTATGATTTTTGTCTATTTTGTGCTTGAATTGTGTTCTTTTTTCTTTAAGAAAAGCAATTTTACCAGGAAAAAAAAATATTTCTGACAAGTTCCAAAGGGGAATTATAATATACTGTTGAGAAAAGTAAACCCATTTAGTAACTAGACAGATGAACATGTTCAAAATACTCTAGTTTCCTGCTCCACCAGAGCCTTTGCTACACATATATGTGAGAGGGGTTCTGTTTCCTGCTTTGTTTCTGAACTTTACTGAAGCATTTTCTGCAGTTTTTATGAGAGCCAGAGTGCTCTTGACCAGGGCTTGGGAAAGCCAACCTTGCTGCCCCTAACACGTAACTTCAGTGAACCATTCGGGCTGCCAGGCACGTTGAAGATCCTGTGGGTGCAACTCCACAGAGACCAAGGGCAAGATAATCAGTCCAAGGAGACAGTTAATTTTAGTACAAAAGAGGTTAGATGTGATTTATTTCCAACACCAATGAACCAAAAGAGCTAACAATCATCAGAACAAAACACAGAACCATCAAATACTCCATGTGAAAATGGCTTGTGTCAGCTGGGCAGGCATCGTCATTAGCAAGGGAGACAGGCTTCAGGTGGCTCTGGAGCCAATGTGGAGGACATTTTCAGGTTGTCTTTATAGGAAAAGGGGTCTGAATCATCAAAGAGTTAGAGAAATGGATTTAGAGACAGGAAAGAGAATAGGAGAAGAAAAGAAGGCTAGAGAGGACAGGAGGGTTTTTATAGGAATATCATAGCTCATTCGTCATTTCGTTCATCATCATTATCTTCAGAAAGCATAATGCTAGGACAGGATCCATGCGACTTATGCTGCCTCTTAATCATCCCTTTTCAGCTGCTGCAGTAGAATCCTATCCATGGCTCCGCTTGCTGTGGAGCAGAGTTCAGTGTGCACATCGCCAAGCCCAGAAGTCCTCCCTCACCGTGTCTCACCTCTAGGATGGACCCTTGGCAGGTGTGTTGTTCTCCACTAGAGTAACACATTCCCTTGCACTTGAGCTGAACACGAGAACTTGTCAAAGGCCATTGCTCATAGTCCCATTGTTGATTTCTTTAACTCTGCAAAATAGCTTCAACAGCCCCTTTCCCTGTTCCTGAGACTCACATTGCATCTGAATCCAAGGGCTTAGTGGAAGACCTACGAAACCCATGTTGACAGCAGGATGAGGGCTCAGATGAGTATGCACCAAAAACTAAATCCTTATGTTAATGAGGGAAAACCTTAGTCCCTTCCTGTTTTTCCTTCTAAGTCATTATTTGTCAGAATACTTTGGGTCCTGAGTCCTGTTCCCATTATTTAATTACCCTGTCCTCTCCGCACTCACTATATCAAGCACATACTTCTGTTATTGCCTTCACATGTAACATATTACACATCCCTCATTTTCCCATGGACTAAGCACAGGAGATTCACAGATAATTTCCTGTACCTAGATCAGCACTTGCTGTTTATATTTTGAGTGAGTGAAGGAAAGAATGAAAGCCATGTATTTTGAGTGAGTAATAATTAAATTGAGAATGCTGCTGTCTACATCTATCCCTGGCAAATAAGAAACATCCTGAGACTCTTGTAATTCTGAAAGAAAAAACTAAAAATGTCTTTCATTGTACTTAAAGAGGGAAAGACTCCAGATATATTGATATGAGAGTACTGGAGTAGGGTCCAGGGCTGGAGTGGATTTAGGTCTGAGCCCTCGTGCACCTGTTTAGTGTATGTTTCAAAGCCAGGATTTATAGCTCACTTTCTCTCTACCTCCAGCCACCCCTTCCTTCCCTTTTCTTAACTTTTCCTTATTGCTCTTACTGACAGAGATCACAAGGTAGTACCTGTTCTCAGGTCAAACAAGCAGTCCTGTTGTCAGACCAAGTATCCAAGGCTTCAGAAAACATCCGCACCTCTTTTGCTATTCTGTAAGTGTGTGAGCTTAGGTTGGGTGGGCTATATAAAGAGGAAAATGACTTTAAAAATGCCTCAGGGTGTTTTTGTCAAATAGGAGAGCAAACGACCACTTTTGACAGTGGTTAGGGAGAAATTGGATTTTCCTAATCACCCCAAAGGCATCCCTTGTCTGAATGTAATGCCACCTTTCTTGAGCACCCCAGAATCCTCTGCTTATCAATGAATGGGCATTTAAAGCCTTGCCAGAAGTGCTCGTCCTTTATTGTGTTCTATTAAAGCCTCAGGCGTACACCCTGGCTCCCTCTCTGACCTCTTTTTTTTTTTTTTTTTTGGCTACAGAGCTGGGGAGCAAGGCTGGCACCACGTGGGGAGTTCCCATGTGCGAATGTCCACATCCTTCATTCACATCCTTCAAGGGTTTCTTTTAACATTTTCTGATTGTGTTTCTGAGTACATGGTGTCAACAGCTCTCAGAACTGTTAAGTTTTCTATTTATCCTCAGGCCAGGAAAAGGCACAGATCACTGCAGTGTAAAATTACCAGTGGTTTTGACAGTGACCTGGAAGAACTATGGAATGAAGAAATTTAGCCTTGAGAGCTGAGGTCCAGCCCCAGGCCCATCTTAACCAAGAAGTTCTGCTCAATTATACAGGTCATGAGAAGTTCTGCTAGTCCTGAAAATATTGAACTCATCAAACTTAAGTTGGGTGCTGTTGACATGTCTTGATGAATGGCCAGTTTTGGACACCAACTACTGTATTTACTCGTTTATTTTTTCCTCCATTCCATTCGTACACCACCTTCATTTTGAGAAGTCATTCTATGAGGTTTGAAATTTTCATTTTATTTGCTTGGTAGGAGCTTTCCAAATTAGCACTAAACTTTAAAAAGATTAGTTGGAATGATGAAAGATTGCCATATTTGCTGAAAATGGAAGGAAAGGAACTTACTGCTTTGGAATTGCTCTTGCCAAGCCTTTAGAGAGAAAATGTCATCATGGTTAAGAATTCAGGCCTTAGAGTTGGACTACCTGGCTTGAATCCTAGCTCTACCACTTCCTAGTTATGAATCAGTGGGCAAGTCACCCTGTTTGCCTCCATTTCATCATGAGATGGCAATATTTTATAGGCATTTTTGCCTACTTCCTGGGACTGTTGTGAGTTAAAAGGTATGAGGCATTCAGAACAGTGGCACATGAAAAGTTCTCAATAAATGCTAGCTACTATTTTAATTAGATGATAACTTAGAATCGCTGCAGATGTATTGTGAATATGGAATCACAAATCACAAAGTTCACTCTGGGCAGCATAGAAATATATACTGAAAGAAGGGGATTGTGCCAATAGACATGATAAAGCTCAAGACAGATGTATTTAAATTAGGAGATAATTCTTCTGTGTCTCCTCAGTCCATCAAGCCACTCCTTCATCAGATCCCTTTTTAAACAGTCCTGAGCTTTCTACATCAAGGTCTTAGTGTTTACAAACCTTGGTGAGTAGTTGCGTCTTACATGTAGTCTATTAGTCTATACCTGCATCCAGGGGCCATTTTAGCTTCTTGAGATATAACCTAGGCATTGGTCACTTGTTTCCTAGCTGTAGGAGATACACGTCAAGGTCTCCACAGCTCACCAACCTTCCTTAGGAGAATAGGAGTCCCCAAATCCCAAAGGATCTTCTAAAATCCTTCTCACAAAATCCTTCCTTACTTTCCACTTTCAGGGCCCTTTTATATCTTCAATGGGAATGACAGATTTCAAGGATTATGCAATTGGTTCTTCTGTATTTCTCCTTTTGGAAATTCTGCATATGGTCTAGCACTTTCTTTGGAATGCAGCATCAATTGTATCTTGGTGCATCAGTCAAAACTTCCAATTTAACTTTCTGTTACATTTATAAACCCATCCTTTGTACCTCATCACAGTACACTGGATACAGAATATTTATAACTCACCAAGCCTCAATGTTGAACCAATAGCATTAGGGTTAAGTGAGGCAGGAAACCAACATTTATTGAGTTCAAGTAATTTGCTCAAGAGTCACATAACTTAAAAAATGGCAGAGCCAGAATTCCCCTCCAGATCTGTATGATCTAAAACCCAGGTTCATTTGCTATATGATGAGGTATTTATGCAAAATCTATCTAAGGAAATGCTTCATTACATCTTTTCTTCCTTGAGCTCTCTTGATTATATACATCGTTCTCTTAAAATGCAGTCAAATAATTTTGTTTTTTTGGTAGATCTAAGAAAATGTCAAAAATCTAGGCATTTTCTTTCCTTCTCACCCAACCTCTTTTTTCTACCTCATGAATAAGGAATGGATAACTTCCACTTGACAGCCTTTGAGGGCATTTAAAAAGTAACTATAAAATTAGTGACTTTGGCATTTCCCCCAAAAGATGTGTTTATTTATTTGGTTATTATATTTGAACTCTACACTCCAAATTCAGTTGTCAGAGACTTTATTTCTTCTCTAATATCAATGTGAGTTTCAGAAGCCAAAGCATGGCTTATGGCTTCTGCTTCTAACCCTTTCTAAATAGATCTTTCTATCAAAATGCCTTAAACCCAGTTTTTGTCCATATTTAGACATATATTTATGATACTCTTGGAAAAATAGAAACTTCTGAGAGAAATGACACAGGAAAAGAACAGGTGCTTTTTGGGGAAAGAAAATCAGAAAGGTTTTTGACTTCTCACTAGCAACACTGGATGCTGGAAGACAATGGAACAATGTCTTCAAAGTTCTGAGGCAAAATCGTTTTGATTATTGGGTTCTATACCCAGCCAAACCACCAGTCAAGCAGAGAAGAGAAGGACATATCTAGCATGTAAGTAATGATAGTTTATAATTCTGAAGAAGGTAATTGAGAGTGAACTCCAGCAAAATGGAAAACTTCATGAAGGATGAAGGCTCCTAGGTGAGACCCAGGAAACAATGACTCTCACCTGGAAGGGCAGAGGGGCATGTCAGCAGGCAAGTGGGCAGTGGCTAAAGAGCAAGCTTTCCAGATGGGAGCAGAAATTCAGACACAGCTGGGTGGATGTCTCAGGAAAGAAAGAGATTGGTCCACAAGTGGAGATATTTATATCATTATGATCACATAAATCCTGCATTATAGATTATAGGTTATTAACTCTTATAGTCAGTCTCTAGACACCCCTACTTAAGGCCTAATTATGGCTGCAGAGAAGAACAGAAATGTTATCAATTTTGACAATGGAAAGTATCATTAACAGATACAGGGATGTGGAATGGGAGGGGGTATGGAGGAAGAGGGAAGGACAGAGCCCACGATATCTTTATCAAACACATATGAAGTTGCCAAAATGAGAACTAGACATTGGGTATATTATTTAGCACAACAAATGTAACCAATACACAAACCTTAAAGCTGTATTAGCAGTTGGAAAGAAGGAGGTAGATAAAGTGGAAGAGGAAACTGTAAGGGAACAAAATGTCATGCACAACAGGGAGTAATAAGTTATTGTTTAAAACTGATAAAAAGAAAAATAGAGGAGCACTGGGTGGCTTAGTTAGTTAAGCGTCTGACTTAAGCTCAGGTCATGATCTCGGGGCTGTGGAATCGAGCCCTAGGGAAGGCTCGCTGCTAATGGGGAGTCTGCTTCTCCCTCTTCCTCATGCTCTCCCTCCCCCCTCTCAAATAAATAAATAAAATCTAAAAGAAAAAAAAGAGAAAAATAGACATATAACCCTATTATAATTAAAAAGATCAACACCAGAACATTATAAATAGATAAATAAATAAGCATACATTATTAAAATGATTATGTGTGGGGAGAGGGGTTAGGCATTGAGAATGAAAAAGGTAAGATTGTGGTTTTTTACTATAAACCCTTATGATATTACTTATTTTATCATGTACATGTAGTGCTTTGAATATACATATTTTAAACAGCTCTTGTGAAATCCTTTTAGTTGACTGGCTATTTGAACATTCCAGTCTGTCCTGGTGATGGTGGTGGGATGGATTATAATCAAAGAAAACTGGTTTGCCCCTAGGCATACACAGATGGGAAGAAAGGGTGTGGGGAAGGTGGCCATCGGAAAGACCTTCTCAGCCAGGGAGCAGAATGGATTGAGTTTTCCAGGAAGGTGTTCTACAGATTAAGAATATACAAATGAACTTCTCTACCAATTAAAATAATCACAGAAGTCCAAAGAGGCAAATCTGGAGTAGCAGGTGATTGAGATGTGGGGTAGCTGGAGTAAACCAGGGGCAAATTAGAAGATTGCCTGATCCATCATTGCAGTGAGCAGGAGATGTAAGCCAAAAATACTTACCAGTCAGTTAGCTCAGCCTTAAATGCTACTGAATGTGGGCCAGGCTAGACAGGAACTATGCGGGGTTAATCTTGATTTGAATCTAGGCAATGGGGAATGGAAACTTATGTTTCTCTACCAAGCGATAAGCTTTTGGTTCTTATGCACAATTTCCATTTTGCCTTCTCATTCCGCATACCACTGATTTTTACCAATTGCTCTTGTAATTGACTTTTGCTACTGGAAGAAACTCCTAGAATGTTGGAATTTCTCTATTACATGTTTTACCCCAAAGAATGTGTCAATCAGCGCCAAAGCAATAGTCTTGGGGCAGACAGCCAACTTGCATCTGATGACAGCATTGCAGTAGAGGTCGCAATATGCTGACTTCAGAGTGAGCACAAGACTCAAGACAGAGATCCTGGAGGGACAGCCTGGGGCAGATGGGACGGGCAAGCAGGGTATTTGCCTCATAGCTCAGAGAAGGCTACTGGCTGGAAAATACTAACCCTTTGTTCTTTCCTGTTCCCCCATGTGGGTGAAATGTTGCTCATAACTGGATTTCTAAGTCTGATAGCCTAAAGCAAGCTTTGGCCCGATGACTTTTATGGACATTTGTGTTTACTTCATCAAAGTGGAAGTAATAATAAGAATTATAGGAATTTGGGATCCCTGGGTGGCTCAGCGGTTTAGCGCCTGTCTTTGGCCCAGGGCGCGATCCTGGGACCCCAGGATCGAGTCCCATGTCGGGCTCCTGGCATGGAGCCTGTCTCTCCCTCTGCCTGTGTATTTGCCTCTCTCTCTCTCTATGTCTATCACAAATAAATAAAATATTAAAAAAAAAAGAATTATAGGAATTCAGGGGTTTTAGCAGTAAAGTTTGAGGTTTTTGTTTTTGTTTTTGTTTTTCCAGACTGCTTTTGCAAGAGTTTAAGACTTAGGAGTGTGGCTAGGACACTCAGACAGCCTCTGATGCTTTATGGTGTGTTGAGATTGACGGTTTTCAAATGAGCTCAGAGTTTCTAAATTCCTTGAAGCCATTCTAAGACCTTCCTTGAAAGAACACTTGGCCCCTGTACACATATTTACTATGTCTCTCCATCATTGGCAGGGTTGGTTCCAACACTACATCAGGAAATGGGATTCTGGGGCACAGAAGTAATACAGAAAGGCATCAGTGGATTCCAGAGTCACCTATTCAGACAAATCAAACAGGAAGTCAGTTCTATGGTCTATTTGGTTTAGTAATAGCAGGAACACTATTTCTCCAATCCATCAAGTTCCTGGTTCTCAGACAACTTCCATCAAATCCTTGGCAGCACATATGCAAGACTAAGAAGTTGCAATTCTCTAGCAGGGGAAAAAGGTTCCTGATAAAGGGTCTTGTCTGTCACCGGTCCATGGGTACTTTTGGGATTCTTCATTTTAGGGGCCTTGGAAACCATTTCAGCGTTTTCCTTAAGACTTACTAGTGTTCTTTCCCTCTGATGGAATGGAGGTTGATGAGAAGGGTGGAATTCGCTACCAAGAATCACTGTGGCCTGAGCTCCAGAGGGCTCTACCTTCACCTCCCTTCACTTTTCTTTGTTACCTTTGTGGGAAGCTTATCTGCAGCAATCCTCCCATGCCCTTCGGTAGACTTGGCATCAAGCAACATGGAGGTTTCCAAGCTCTCCAGCGGCAGAGACCTAGGCTGTCACTGGGGAAGCTGCACCTGGACTGGACCCATTTGTACTGATGGCACTGGGTCCTGCACTATCTGTGCAGCCCTAAAAATAGCTCTCAATTAACATTGCATTTCAAGAATTGGAAAATTTCCCAGAAGTCCATTCTTTTTTCCTTTTCTATTTCATTACATTTTGCAGTAATAATACACAAGCCTGCAGAAAACATGACGGGTAATGAAAAAATGTAATTAATATAAGCAGTGTAAAGCATGTTTTTTTTCTCTGTTGTCCTTGCAGAAAATTGCTGCTTTAAACCAAGCAGGATGTGAAAATGCATAAAACCCCCCTTTAATCTGCTGTGGTTTGTAAATATCTTATGCAAAGGAGTTTAAGTCAACTGTCAGATTTTTTTTTTTTTAACATTGTCACATATTCTTGTAAAAAATTTTTTTCCTACAGGACAAATTGAGTGATTGGGATAACGATTTTTGAGGGGAAAGGAATGGAGGTGATGGTGAGGATTCTCAACAATAAACCCCCAAACAGGAAGAACCTGCTTTTTAGAATCTCCGTCCTCTGTATTCCTCTGAACGGCGTTAAGTGTTCTGCTTGCTGTACACTCCATTTCGGTACAGTACTTGGGAAGAGGAAATTATTGCTACTATTTCACACCAATACACCCCATCCCATTAATCGAAATAAAGTGATAAAGAGGCCAAGAGGCTGTGGTAGATGCCTGCGCTCCTCAGACCATTTCGGCTCACTTATCTGTACCACTAGCAATACGGAGAGGTGTGTGACTAGAAGGTCACAGTGGAATTTCAAAGCTGAAATATGAAACATTTTTCCCAAAACATCTTCCGAGGCCAGACAGGAAGATGCTTATGGTTTGTTTTCATTTGTTCTTTCCTTTCCTTTCCTTTTTTTTTTTTTTTTTTTTAACTGCAGCTGATGGTTATTGTTTATTTCTATCTTGATCTGGGTTCTAAAAGTTTCCCCATGGCCCTGGTGTGTGTGAACTTTTACATTTCACTTGGGAACTGCCAGCCTCGTCCCCTCGGTTGCTCTGGGATCCCCAGTGAAGGTAGGTGCCCCCAGCTGAGAAGCAGTGCCTCTCTCCTGTGGCGTTCTGGGCAGCCGCTCGGAGTCCCAGATGTAGGAAATGAAATAATCCACGCTCATACAGTCACAGAGTGCCCATCTGGCACCCAGGAACCTTGCGCCATAGAGGCACACAGGCGTGAGCTCACTTTTGTTATGGCATTTCATAAACAGAGCTGCAGCCAGCTAGAAAAGAAGGTCTTTGGGATGATAACAATTATTTTCCACTCCCTCCTTTTCGGCCTGTTCCTCTCTTACACACACACAGACACAGACACACACAAACACACACACACAGACACACACAAGTGTGCGCACATGTGCACACACAACCTTAACCTTTTTAAAACATGGGGGCCAAATAGAAAACAAAGAGATTCATCCTTCGAAAGGTAGCCTTTTTTTCCCAGAGGGTCTGAAGGAGAAATTTCGATTAACAGCTAAATCCCTCCCCACCACGTCTCTGTCCACATTATCGTTTTTATGCCCTTCCGTCCTAGGACTCACAGGCGATGGTGTGAAATGCGACCAGTCAACTCTTAGCTACCTCACTTCTTGTACATCACCCTAAAAATAAGGAAAAGCAGCAGCGGGAGGGATTTCATAAATCACACAACTACTGCACGGCTTTCTAGTCCTGAAACCAAATTCACAGGAGAGTCTAATAAATGACCTCAGCGTTTTTTCCCTTAGTTTCCTTTTAAGTGTCTGCCAAAGTAGGAGCAACAGAAGCGCGGTGAAGGAGGTGTTGGCTAGGGAACACCTTGAGCTGAGTGTGTGCATGTGTGAACGAAGATTGGGGGGGGACTGTCCCCACAAACGCTCGCTGCGGACATTCCACCCCAAGTTATAATTAAAGAGCAAGGCCGATGTGTACACCAAGCCTGCTGGGCCAGGGTGTAATCGCTATTCCAGCTCCTCATTTAATCTATGGCTCTAACTCTATTATCTCTTAAAAACACAGATTTCTAAGAGACATGGCGCCCAATGACAACAACAGCAAGACACCCAATGGAGCAGGTAACTCAGGACACTGTGAAGAAGTCCAGGAACAAGGATGGGGTGTAGGTTAAGTCATGTGCTGATTTGGATTACCCTGGGATTAAAATGAGGGGGGAAGCCACCTTACATTGTTCACGTGATGTTGTTCCAAACTTCAATAAAAATCAGGTTGCATTACCTTTCCCAAATATCACACTCAGCTCTCAGTAGTCCCCACGTCCCAAAGAGATGTTTGCAAAGCCGCTAGATGTCTTGGCCTTCTCATCGAAACATAGGCAGAAGCCATCCCTGGCCCCTGGTGACCCAATGGCCCGAAGGAGAAATGAGGTGGCTGGAGGAGGTCCCAGCAGAGGAGAGGATCCCGGACTAGTGCAGGTCAGGGAGGAAAAAAACAAATGGATCTCTCCTCGGGGACCTCTGTTCACTCCTCTCAGGCACTGCCCCTGCCTTCTCAGAGAATGGGATCTGCTTGTTTGCGAATCCAAAGCACCAAGTGGGTAGCACAATGCGATGTTTGTAAATATGATAAACCATTACAATATTACAGCTTTTCATTTGGAAAGCCATTTAGGCAAGAAATGATTACTGACCCATGATATGTAAATGACGGAAAGGCAGACATTAGTATTTGGGTCAACTCGTGTATTTTTCAACCATGAAATGAAAATCTCAGTGTTCACATTCCAATTCATACATGAAAGCATCACGGTGCTATTAGTCGACTATTGTGTTAATTTATTATTGTCTTAGTTAATGTTTTCAGAGCCACCACGAAGTTCTGTCTCTACTTTCATTGCACCAATGTTGCAACTGAAAGAGGGGAACATAGTCCTCTGAGCAGGCTGGTTTCCTGAGGGAATTCTCCTTTAGTTGAGGAGAAACGAAGTGACTCTGAAGGACACGCTGGGGACCTTCTCCCCAAATATTTCAAATACGAGATCAGTCTATCACTTCCTTTTCTTTTGAGTTTGCAACACCACAAATATGTGTTGAACAATCAGGGGACCCGTGACAAGTTCCTAGGTGCCATTGGGGCCACTGAAGAATCCCCAAAGGACTTTTGTTTCCAAGGTGAAGCAAATGAGACTCGGTATGAGAATAGTGTTAAGAACTCAGGGGGAGAGAAAATTTAGGGAGGCTTCCCAGAGGAGGTGGAACTCAAGCTGGGTCTGAAGGGCAGTTAGTGTGTTCTAGGGCCAAGGAAGGAGAAAAGCCGTTCCAGGTAGACAGCCATCGGAAAGCTCCAGAGGATAGAGTTCCATGCCATGTGAGTGGATGTTCAACCAAGATGTTCTGCTGAAACAGAAGGTAGATGGTGAAGAGCCAAAGGTGTAGGAGATGTCGGGTTACACCAGAAATTACACGAGGTGGGTCACTGAAAACCATTCAGAATGAACCATCGGAAAACAGCTGGGGCCTCCACAGATTACATAGAAATGCAGCTGGAAGGCCAGCTGGGAGCCAGGACTAGCAATTTAAGGCTGAGGAAGGAGGGCCTGGAGTGAGGGTGTCTTGCCATGTGTGTTAGGAGAAATGGGAAGGAAAGGGTGGTGTGGTAGACCATGAATGGAAGGGTGAGGGATGCATCTAAATGCTGCATGTGGAAAAATAAATAAATAAATAAAATAAATAAATAAATAAATAAATACTGCATGCGGAAGAACAGATTTACTATCAACCCTTAAATTCAACGGTTTAAAGAGCAAAATGAGGATAGGGTGCAGAAAGTAAGGAAATGCTGATGTTTTGCCTTTTAATCTAATAAACTGGCTAGAGGGAACTCTCAGTACTTCCAGTGTGCAACTAAATCTCCTCTTCCTGTAACCTCGCACATCATAGCCCCAAGATTGGGTAGTGCTGAGATCTTGGGCTCCATTCAGCCTTGGCCCTTGGATCTGGGGTGTGCCAACACTGTAAAGACAGGCACTTAGTCAAATCCTTTGCTTGGGGGTTTCAAGGTCAAAAGAGATGTCCTGCCTGAGAGGGGATGTGAGGGCAGGATAGTTTTGAATAGGTCGGCTCCACCCATAGTTCTCAGTGGAGGTAATACTGCCCCCTACAGAGTGTTTTGGAAACTCCCAGCAGCATTTTTCAGATGTTGGAAAACGGGGTGGGAGCCAGGGCTGCGAGAGGTCTGCTGTTCACAGGACAGTCTTACACACTGAAAAATCATGCAGCATCCCACATGGCTTTTGAATGTCCTGCCAGGCATTCCTGTAGGTAAACCTGTTTATAATTATCTAAGCCTAAAACCTAATTCCAATTTACATATTTTACTGCCCTGTTTAATACACATTAAATTTTCCATGAATTTACAACTACCATGTATATTAAGGGAAGATTATATTTTGTTTTGTTCAAAACTTTGCCAAGAATTGGACACTGAGAAAATCACGTTGCTGGCAGCAATGCTGCTGTATGTGAGTGGCATTTGTGGCTGTCATTCCACACATCGATGCAAGCATTTGATTACTTTTTCATGCTTTCCATATGTACATGTTTAAATACACATTATTTTATTACGAATTACTTTCCTTTTGTTTCTTCTTTATATTATATTTAGGGTATTATATTAATTAGAAAATTGTGTCTACATAATACACTGTATTTAAAATATTTATGCTCTGTGAATTTTATTTCAGGATAGTAAAAGGGGGAGTCATAAAATATTTGTTACAAAAAAGAGATGTTGGTAAGTGTACTCTTTAATCTCCATCACCTATTCAGAGAGTTCACTAACCGTGATGAGCACTAAGTAATGTACAGAATTGTTGAATTGCTATACTGTACACATGAAACTAATTTAACACTGTATGTTCACTGTGCTGGAATAAATAAAAAGTTTAATTTAAAAAAGAAAGAGATGTTGGGTTTGATGGGTAAGAACCATAGAGTCTGAAACACAAGAAACTTAGGCGGCACCTCATGAGTGACCATCTTTAATTATTTTATTTATATTCATTCATATATAAAAATATATATAAATAAATATATAAGAAAATATATTTATATGTAGATAATGTAATCATTTAATTTATTTTATATGTTTTTAAATTTCTATTTTATTTATTTATATCAATCAGGAGATCTTTAATCAGCTCCTCTGGTAAGCCTACAGTGGTTAGAACACCATATCTTCATGTAGTAGATGAAAAAGTGCATGTCACAGATTCTTTTCAAAATCTTGTGTCTCAGATCTTGTTCTATCTGGGCCCAGTAGCTTACCACAGGCTGGGGTAGGCCAGAAGAGAGAGGATAAAGTGTAGTATCCTAGAAATTGCAGTCCTGGCAAATAATTGTAACTATAGTCCACGATGAATGGTCCAACAGCGGGAGCCTGAGAGCACATTCCTGGAAGGTCCAGCAGACGGGAGACTGTCAGCACTAGGAGCAATTGGGCAATTCCTGCAGCCCAAGCACCAGGTGGGGAGTTAGAGATGGGAGTCTGTGCCTTATAGAGAGGCCAGGTAACAGCAAATGACCACAACTGGGGTCCAGAAACAAAAGAACAAAGCTGAGAGCTAGCACTCAAGACATGGGTAAAGGTGAGACCAACAGTTCAAGGTCACAGGCCAGAGTTCAGGTCAGGGGCTGAAATCTAGGGCAGAGCAGCAGCGAGAGGGTCCCCCCGTTGAGTCACAGATGCTGGGGTTAGAGCAGCTTAATGTGTTTTGCTGTGAGTGCGGGTGGCTTTGTTTGTTGTGTTTTGAGGAGGAAGCGGATGTGGAGGCTGGGAGCCACACTGGACCTGACACTCAGTTTTGTCATCAAATTGGAAAAACCAAAGCACAAATGAGTCAACCAGACGGTTGTTAACAAAGAGTATGGGCAATAATTCAAGAGTATCTAAAAACTCTGGATTGCCTCCCTTGGGTCAAGGAGGACCTGAGACTCCAGGACATGAGGACTTCTTTCATCTATTGGCTCATTCATTCAACAAACACTTAGGAGATCCCTGCTATGTGATCAGTGCTAAGAATAAAGAGGTGAATAAGAGAGGCACCAACCTTGGTGACCCAGATCACAGGCTAATCTGGTTTCAGAGAGGTGAACAGGCTAGGACTGCTTCCAGGATTTAAGGGAGTTCCTCAGGCCAGTAGGGCACATCCAGGACCTGCTTTTAAGGAGGTGCTCTTCTTGCTACCTGAGCTGCTGTTAATCCCAACAGTTAATTGTGCAGTGCCTATGTTCCACCTCCTTTAAGACTTAATGCTAAGGGAAACTAAAACTATCATTAATGTAAACTCTTAGAGTTAGGGCTTGGCAAACTTCTGCAACCATCCAGAGAATAAATATTGTAGGCTTTGCAGGTGTGTCATGAAATATAATTCTTGTTGTGATTTTTTTTCCAGCCATCTAAAAATGTAAAACCCATTTTTAGCTCCTGGGCTGGATTTGGCCTGCAGGCTCTAGTTTGCCTACCCCTTGTCTACACAATTCCTTTTGTCTAGAGACCAATAAGATATTCAATAGTGTTGGTGGATGATGATAAGTAATATTTATTATAAGTAATATTTGTAGAACACTAAACATTGCCTGATGTTCTATATATATATTATCCCACTTGGCCCTCAAAACAATAGAAGTGGAGTAGGTAAGCCAAGTATTACCATCAGTCTTCATTTCATCCCTGAGTCCGCTGAAGCTCAGGAATGTTCAGTCATTGCATTAAGTCATGGAGCCTCAAAAACCAGAGGGATACTAGATCTCAGTCTTTGGATTACAAAGTTTGTCCTTGACCTACAGCTCCTTTGAGCTGCCCATACAACCCAGTTGTTCACCACTTGCACAGGCCTCTCTAGTTTAGAGTCCTAATGTGTTTTGAAATTACAGGCTTACACTTAAAAAGCAAACAAGCAAACATTGGATATGGTCTGAATTACGTCAGTGCTTTCAAGAGGGGATTAAGCAGACGGTTCTATGTTCAGGTGCTGTTCTATGACAAAATCCCTAATCTGATGAGTCAGTTACATTTTAGTGAAAATCATTCTGACACAATAATAGGAAGAGTAGCAACCATCTAAATGCCATGCGTTGTGTTTGAAGTTACAAATGTTTTATTTCTAATCTTCAAAATAGTGCCATAGACTGGTTCTTGTTTCCTCCACTGTGTAAGTACCTTAGTAACAATAGCGCATATGTAGAACTTACTGTGTGCTAGGAAAGAAATGCTCAGAGGAGAGAAGATAGCAGGTAGGTGGCTAAGGGGGGTGTGAACTTGAGTCTGTATACCCTAGACTCTAAGGCCTTCCATTTTGTGATGAAGCAAATCCCTACGCCGCGGCCAGTGGACTGCAGCAACACAACTCTACTTTTCAATGCCTGGTGGATTTAAATCAGATTCCTTCATCTTAGTGTTCTGTCACTTATAAGGCAAGGCAGCTAGAGAGTCCTTATCCATTAGTGCTTTACACTGTGGTGACTGCTGAGATGGCACTTTGGGTGTCATATAATGCTATCTTCCAAAGCTTCTGGCTCTGAAGTAATTGTCTCGTGGGTTATGATTTCATCAGTGTTCCAATGCTGCTGTCGGCATGCAGTTGGACAATTTGGGGGCATAGGCATCTACCTCAAGGTTTCAAGGGGCACTGGGTTGACTTTAAAATCACTTCAAGGAGAAAAAGTAAATGGGAGTGACGCCCTGGTGGGAAATCCGCCCTTTCTCTGGCACCCTCTGTGTTTACTTGCTCTATTCAAAGGAAGGCCACTGAAAGCCCTCTCTAGGTATCATGAACATTATTGTTTAACTTGCATGATTATAGCAAAATTTAAGGTTCAGAATCAAATGACCTTTCTTTAGTTCTTCAGCCTGTTGTGGCACAGGGACACAGGGGAGGTTTTGTAGAACCCTTTTGTTTAGTCACTGGGAAATTACAGAACCTGAAACATGGGGGTGGGGTGGCTCTCGGGGCTGAATTTTTTATTTTAAAAATTTTATTTTATTTATTCATGAGCGACAGAGAGAGAGACAGAGACAGAAGCAGAGGGAGAACCAGGCTCCATGCAGGGAGCCCCATGTGGGACTCGATCCTGGGACTGCAGGACCACACCTCAAGCTGAAGGCAGATGCTTAACCACTGAGCCACCCAGGCGTCCCTCAGGGGCTGAATTTTAGAGTTCCCAAGTTTTCTTCAGTTGAGACTTTGGCAGAAAATAGATTTTTTTTTCATTAATACTGAATAACGTGTAAATGGTCCTTCCTTATAAATACATTTATCTGAAAAACTTCATTATTGCATAAATTACTTTTTCAAAATTAATTTCTATTTTTTGAAAAGATGAAATCCATGTTTTCACTGTGCCATTAGGAAAGCTCAGTGATCACATATAATAACAATGTATTAAAAGCCATACAGAAAAGAACCCATTTTTAAAAACCCATAACTCAACAGACTAAAAAAATGACAGACTAGCCATTCATGCAAATTAGCTAACTCACATTTATCAGAGAAAATATTTCATAGCATTAACAACACTGTCATTTAAGAAAAATTAAATGGGTCCCAGAACCACACATTTATTTTTACTGCATTCATTATTCATTCACTTGTTTCTTTCTTCCTTTTTTTTGAATTGTAAGTTTTGAATTCAAAGTTCAGTAGAGGGAGAAGCAGATGATTTTCCCATTTTCGTGACCCCGTGGTTAGCAGCAATAAAGCAACAGGAACAAATCTGGCTTGAAACGTGTCCAAACCCACATCTCCCAGTGTGCACAAAAGGCAAAAAAGTAAGATGTGCAGCGGATATTAACATGAGTAATCTTGGAAATCTAAATATTAAACATATGTCAAAGATTATCAAATGCACATCCACATGTCTTATAGAGATGTCTTTCATCCGAGGGGCTCCAGCCTATTTCAATGTGCATGGGCAGGTTCTCTGGTCCCGAAGGCCTCATTGAAGCTGGGCATGCCCAGTGACGACGGCACAGAGTTTCAGATGGGTGCTTGTGAAGCCATAACTCCCTAACTCCACACCTTCCTGAGAGACAAGCTTATTAATCTCTCCCCCCACCTGCAGATAATGCTATTTAAATCCAAGTTGATTAACTCATTTGCCCGGTAAGTGCACAGTTTGGGAAATTTCCTGGGGTCTTTGATTTGTGTTCTGATGCCGAAGTCACTAGAAGCCACATTCAACTCCATCTACAGGGCTCTTATCATAGCAATCCAGAGGGGAATGTTCCAGATGCGACACTGGGAAGTAGTATCATCGTCTTATCTCCTGGGCACTGTGTGAAGGCTGGGACGTTAGTAATATGTCCGTTAGTAATATGTGCTTTTAATACTTGGCATCTTCTCTCCAAACCTTATTCTGTGGGGTAACTGAAGTTACATTTTGGAAATACTTAAGGGTGTAATGTTATAATAGGGAGCCAGTCTATTTCTTTTTTTCAGTGTGTATATTGGCCGTTGAAGAATATTATTTTATAAAATCTCTTAGTGCAGCATGACCTTACTTTTTCTTAGGCTGTTTTGTCATCCGTAAATTGTGAAAGAAAGGCTAACTCTCAGTATTTCACAATGAGATCATGTTTATGAGAAGACTTTGTAAACTCCAGAGCTTTCTACACACGTATTATCATTGTTACCATAAAGGCACATCTACCAGAAAGAGGCCCCCCGAGTGATAACTGGTGCACTGAAATCCAGTTTTGTTTCCACATCCATTCATCCTCGGCAAATGTCATAGCTTTGTGCAATGTGCAGAGTCTTCGTGGTTAAGCTGTGTCGCCCTGTGCGTAGTCGGTAGGCAGGCTGAGTGAGTCAGGGCCCGAATACTTACTTACCTTGGTGCTACTGCTCTGAAAGGGGGGCACCTGTAGGTGCTCAACAAACAAACGTGTTTGGAGTTGAGGTGAGCGTATGAAGGACTCAACGTGAATGAGGCAAGTGAACGGAAGCTAAGCTGCCGGTTGGGCAGGACCCGTCCAGGTTGGTGCTGGGACAGGCAGTGTTCCGGGGCACCCTGTGAGCCAGGTTGCCTGAGAACCAGAGGACCCAGCCCTTCTTCATGGAGTAGGAGAGTGCCCAGAGCAATGAGACAAGGCACGTTGCCCCCTGGCCCCCCTGCCTCCTCCTTCTGATGCCTTTTCTCACCTTCTCCACCATCTTTTACCACCTGGAGAAGAAGCTGCTCAGCCTTTCCATATCTGTTGCTTATAGGCTTTTTCTCATTCTGTTAGGTAGATGGAGCTTAGATTCTTTGGGGAATAGCATGGATTCTCCAGCTCTGTTCTTTTTTTTTTATTTTTTTTTTTTATTTGTGATAGTCACAGAGAGAGAGAGACAGAGACAGAGACACAGGCAGAGGGAGAAACAGGCTCCATGCACCGGGAGCCCGACGTGGGATTCGATCCTGGGTCTCCAGGATCGCGCCCTGGGCCAAAGGCAGGCGCCAAACCGCTGCGCCACCCAGGGATCCCCCCAGCTCTGTTCTTTAGGGAATTTGCAGGGGCTATAAAAGACGGTCTGCAGTTTTTGCCACTCGGTGGGAGTTTGTGGGGTGGGGGTGGGGGGGTGAGGGGGATGGCATTTTAAGGAAGGATCTGAAATATGTCCACAGGCACTTTTGGGCAGAAGATTTTCCTGCTGACTTTGTCCTTAAACCAAAGTGTATTGGTCATTAAAGTAACACATCATTTATGATAAGAATTAGCACCTATTAACGTCTCTTTTGGCCTAACATATTCTCCTAGACCCATTTTAAGAAGTAAAGAAGTATATTTTCTCAAATTCACTTGCTATTATCAATATGTTCCCAAATAATATGACTTGATTCTCCTCAAACTCATTTAATACCCACCTGCACCTCCCACCTTTGGAATAGAAACTGTTATTACCAGCTTAAAGAATCTCAAAACCGAACACACTCTTTTCTGTCAAGAACAAAGGGTTAAATGAGAGGCGCGGCTTACTTGCTATTGTCTGAGGTATGGAAGGGTTAGTTAGACTCAATCTGCTCACCTCTTCCTGCAGACTTCTCTTTTTTCCATCTGTAACTTTAGGCTTAACCTATATCTTATAAGCCGAGTGTGCAAGACCCCCATCAGTCCCTCAGAGCATCACCTACCTGGGTAGAGACACAAACAGACCTGGGGCTGCAGTGCTGCCTGAACCATTTCCCTCTGGACTCAGGGAACTGTGCTCTGGAAGAAAAGCCTACATGCAAAAATCACGTTGTAGCTGCTCTGGAATAATTTATTTTTCATCCTTTCCCCAGACACTTCCCACCCCCCCCCCAAAAAAAAATTACATAAAAAGCTTTGCCTTTGGTTCTAAGCTGCAGGACATCAAGGAAAGGAGTGAGGACTTGTGGAAGCTCTAGGTTTGGGGTCATTGAGATGGAATATTATTCTTTAGCTGATTCAGGTGAGCCTATCAGAAACTAATGAAAGTTGCTGAATGTGATGGCACATCGGCACTCAAATGCTTGTATGATTTCTCACCTCTATTTTAGAGTGAAATATTAGATGAAAACAAAAAAAAATGTCTAAAATGAAACCCTAGTGACTTTCATGTTCACATTTTCAGAGAATGGAATATGTTTAAGTGAAAATATTTATAAAATATTGATTTAATATGTCACACTTGACTTCTAACCGATCAAAAGCTTATAGTCTGTTTATGCTGAGTAACTCTTTAATGAAAATGATTCACTTGTCGTTTGCATACGTGTGTACATATATTTACTGGAATCAGCCAAAATAGTAAACTGCAGCTAATTGGAAAGTCAACATGTTCATTGCTATTTAGTTTATTAAAAAATGTGTCTGATTCTTTAGAGACACCAAATGAAGAATATCATGGCCAGCTACAGACATACATATTTTTGCTTGGGGCTTGATTCCTATAATCCAAGCATTTCAAAACTGTAATTCAGAACCAAAGAGCAGCTAGCTATACTGGGATTAGATTTTCAGAATCTTAGAAGTTGGTAAGGATATTAGAGATCATTGAGTCCAGTGGTTTCCAGACTCTGCTGATGATAGTAATTCCTGGTTCTTATTCCAGACCTATTGAAGTTGAATCTCCAGGGGTGGGGCCTCAGAAGCTGTTTGTTTAAACAATGTGCTATTTTTATCACCAGGAAAGTTTAAAACAGACCCAGTCCACTGGTTCTTAGTCCTGGTTATGTATCAGAATGGTCTATTGTAGAGGTTGTTGAAAATGCAGAAGCCTGGGTGGTGGGCACTATGCCCTTAGATTCTAATTCTGCTTTATGCATCTACATTCCTAATCAGCTTTCCCGGTGGTATCAAAGCAGGTTTGTGAACCAGTGATCTAGTCTGACCCCCTACATGTCAGGAATCTCTTCCAAAACATTCTGCTTAAGCATCCTGACTCGAAAGCCAGCCTTTCCCTTGTTGGAGAAAATTGTGGCTCATAATTTTAGACATTACTTCCATTATTGGGCCAAATTATGACTTCCTGTAACCTCTACCCATTCATCTCAGTTTGTCCTCCAGAGGCACAGAAAAATTATTTCAATTGCGTAGCTGATAGATGGTGTTCAGTAAATGTCAGGTCTTTCCCCCTGTCCCTTTGTAACTGTCCTCCGAATATGACAGACCCCATACTTGACCTATTCCTTCACAAATGAGGACCCTGCAAATGATCTCTTTTTCTCACAAAACCTTTCCACTTTTAAGAGCGCTTTCTGTGGTTTCCATATTCTTAGAATCTTCGTTGCTTGCATCCAGACATGCTGTAGCATCTTTATCAAAACAAATCTATTCCCCCAATACTATTGAGCACCCACTATATGTCAAACTCTGCTTTAAATATGAGACCACACAATGACCACAGTAACCAAAATTCAACCCAGGATGCCAGATGGACATTAAAGGAACCTTGTGGAGATATGGTTCTGACCCCATTGTTTCAGTAATGCATTGTTTCAGTAATGACTCCATGACTGTATGAGTATTTTCAAAGCCACTTCACACTGTTTATTTACTCTAGGTTAGAATGTAGCACTTTGGGACTTCATATAAGTTACTGTGATTGTTTTTTTTTTTTTAAATAAATTTTATTTATTTATTCATGAGAGACACCGAGAGAGAGAGAGAGAGGCAGAGACACAGGCAGAGGGAGAAACAGGCTCCATGCAGGGAGCCTGACATGGGACTCGATCCCAGGTATCCAGGATCATGCCCTGGGCTGAAGGTGGTGCCAAACCGCTGAGCCACTGGGGCTGCCCTGTTATTGTTATTATTATTACTACCATCACTATTCTAAGCATTATGAAAGAACTCTTGGAGAATAATATATAGGGTACAAAATATTTTATATTCCTACTTCTCATGGCAGCTCTGTGAATCTGTATTATTATTTCTAATTTATGGATGGAAAACTGAGAAGTTTAGGGTATTGCTTGAAATTGCATTTGTAATATTTAGTCAAGCTAGAACTGGAACTCAGACCTCCTGACTCTAACTCTGAAACATTTTCTATTGCTTCACGATCCCAGAATAAGAGAGAGTGTACCTGCCTATAATTTAGAAAGTGGAACAAAGGAGGGCAGGACATTATTTTTTCCTATTTAGTTATATGTAATTACCTTTGCCTTGTCATTATAGCCTCTTGATGGATTGACTGATTGATTGATTGATTGATTGATAAATCCTTGGTTGATCTGTCAGCATTTGGCTGTCTTTGTCTTCAATTAGTGTCATCCACAAATCTATTGAGCAAGTCCCTGTGTTCTGATCTAATTTATTAAAATCGCTGAGCAGGACACAGCCAACGAGAGAACACACTGGCATGGTTCTGGGATTCCTTTCCCTGGGTTAGCATTAAAATAGTAATTAACACAGTAGCCACAATTTTCAACCAGCTAGAGTTTTATGTACCTGTGTCATCATTCTACTCACATGTCCCCATCTCAACATTCAAAGAGATCATGAAAGCCTTTGTCTCTTGTCATGTTGACATCCTGATACCTTCTGTCTGAGGAAGTCCCTTGATCCACCAAAGAGAAAATGTGGATATAGCTAAGTGGACCATTTTAATTGTCCTCACAGAGTAAGTTACCTCATTATGCAGAAGAAAACACTCAAGATGTTCTTTTCAATCTTGGAAGGGCCCTGTGGGAGCCCCATCCTTCCAGATCCAGCTTGGATGTCATCTTCCATAGGAAGCCTTTTTTAATCCCCCAGGCGGATGAAGCAACACCCTCCACTCTGCCCCAGCACGTGGGGCATTTCTCTGGTGCAGCACCTACCACTTTACCCTCTAGTTACTTGTGTTTTCTTTCCACCTTCAATATTTGGACTTCTTGAGGGCAAGGACTGCATTTTATTCACCTTGGAAATCTTCCACGATTGTGTCATGATTGGTGGATATAATAAGAGGGTCACAATAAACCTGTGTCAAATGAATGAATATGTGGTTGAATGCATATATGGATGTGATACAAAGTTTTCCTGTAAAGTTTTTATTAGATAAACCACATTAACAAGAGTCCCCTTTCTATTTCTTTTGGGCTTTGGCACTTCTTATTCAAGATATCCAGGAACAGTGGACGAAGCTTGATCAAGAAAGTCCACCATTCATCTATTCCTGAAAAGGAAGAATTAATCCTTTGGCCCCCTAGAGTAGTTGTAGTTTTAAGATAAATCTTAACTCTGTTTGTAGCCTATAAAACAAAACTAATTGCAGAATTCAAAGCTTTAGAGCATTTTTAGGTGGCTTGATGGGAAAGCATTGAAATAAATACAAACATTTAGATAAAACAACCATTTTAATAGTATTAACTCTGCCAATTAATGATAATGGAAGAGCCGTCCAATTAGCTAAATCGCTAATAGTTTTATCAAGCAGAGGTTGGTAATTTAAAGCAAACAAATTCTTTCTAATTTTATCCACTTGCACACCAAGATATTTAAAGGATAACAGGGGATCCAATAAAGAGTATTGCTCAAGAAGAGCTATATTTAAATCTCCTAATGGCTATAACATAGAGTTACCCCAATTAGTCAGAAAACCCAAGCAGTCAGTAAATTCTTTCAAGCCTCCATAATTTGGGGTAAAAATAAATGAGATACAACAAAGGTGCTGCTTGCAATCATTAGCATCATTATTGTGGTATTTTTGGAAGATAGAGAGTGCCCGGAGACAGTCAGGGGTATAAATTTAACTCATCGAATCCAGCAATTGTGGATCCAGCTCTGTACTCACTTCACACAGCATTTCTGAGGGGATTTTCATGGAGGTCATGGCACAACACTCCTTTTTAGGGCAGAAGACCGGAGGGGGAAGTTCATGTGTTCACAGTCCCACACCAAGGCTAGGACTTTCCCTGCCAAACCTCCATGGAGAATTCAGGCACATAATTGGATAATTCAGGAACATCCTCTTGGGACCAGAATGATGTTAACATTTCTTACAATTCCAATTTCATTTTTCTCAAGAGGATAGACTTTTAAAAACATCCGCATCATCTGGATATGTGAGTTTCATTAGAGGGGAACTGGTCAGTTAAGGACAAATGACAAATGATAGACTGGAAACGCCTCTGTAGTCTGTCTTCTGTTTGAGCACAAGATCAGCCCTTAGAATTTCAGGATTAATGACGCTGTTTATCCCAAATTAGGGTCCTGCCAACCAAGCATCTTGCTCAAATGGGCAAGCTTTAAAGGAAAAAGGACAAAATGGAAAGCATCTCCCAAGCGTCATCTCTGTCAATGTTAGCAGGAAGGAACTATTCTTTGACTCTAATAACAATGACAGTTTATAGAGACACTTTCCATGAGTCAAGTGCTGTGTTACCATCTTGATATTCATGATTCCATCAAGATTCCCATCAATAAAGTAAGGTCTTATCCCTGTTGTGAAGATGAGTTCACTGGGGCTTACAAATTAGAGCAGCTTCCCACAGTAACGAGTCTTGGAGCCAGGATTCAGAAAGGCTCTGATTACAAAGATGTCGATTTTTACCTGGATCATATAATGCCATCTTGGTCCCGGCAGCTGGCAGATTGTCAGTTCTCGGTGTATGTTGCAGGATGATGATGGTGTCCATGTGTTGCGGTGGTACAGAGAACAAATACCCTGTGGACAGCCCTGTGGGGTAAATACAGAATGAACTGGACCCAGCTGGGCATTTGCATCAAAGTGCCTCACCAGAGCTCCCAGCTGGTCTGGCAGAGTGCCCAGGCACTGCCCCGGAGTCCAAATGGAATGCTCTTTGAGATGCCTCTGGTTTTCATTTTCCAAGTCTTGCCACACACAACAAGTGGGTCCGGGAATGGCCACAGAGTCCCAACCCTGCCTCACTTGTGAGGGGCTGGGGGGGGGTTGTGGAAACGAGAAAAACTGGTGATATCAAAATCTTGGTATCAAACAGAACTTTTCTCTAAAGTGTTAAAAGACTTGTCAAATCCATCAGTAGTCAAGTCTCAACAAGGATCGGGAGATAAAATGTTGTCAGTGATATAAGCCACATGGAACTTGTGTTTTACCAAGAAACAAGAGCAAAGGCTAGTTGAAAGGTTTAAATGCAGCTCAGTTTCAGGGCTGAGGGCCCGACGGGCTGAAAGAACACTTACTAACCCAGAAGCCTATGCAGGCAGGCCAGCCTGAGCCAGGCCTCATCAGTATTAAGAAACAGTCTTAATTTCTCACCTTTTACATTCTCTACTATTTGGCCTAGGTCACCTTAGGTCTCTTAGGAAGGCAACTGTGGAGACAGTGTTATGTGATCCTAAGTGCAGATATTGGCTCTGCTATGAGAGCATGGACCAGTCATTTAACCACCGGCAAGCATGGATCTCATGGAAAAACAGATCTTGCAGACCGTAGATATACAGTGAATGGATGTTCTCTTTCTAATTCCACTATTCTTTACTTGCAGAACAGTGTAAGTGGAGCTGGACATCAGCAAAACCAGGATTTTAGTTTGAGAAAGAATGAAATCAATCAAACAAACAAACAAACAGCTGAAAAGTACTAGGAGCAATCTATGTTGGGTCCCAGAGATTTTCATAGTAAATTCCATCTGCTATCAGCTGATGTGGGAGTGAAACACTGGGCCAGGAGTTGGGATCCTTGGGCTTTTTCCCACCTTGGCTACTATCTAATGTCAGGTTTCCTGAGAAACATACTCTACTGTGGAGATCACTATGCAGGAGTTGAGGCCTAAGGAGTGGTCAGAGGTGAAGTGTGATGTACTGTACTAAAGGCTTTGGCAGATCCCGTGGGGAGCCCTGGGGCTGGGAATTGTCCTTTCAGAACTGCTCACATGTAGGCAAAGGGGCCAGGTCTCTGAACCCTTGTGTTGACCATTCACTGCATGTAGGCTGCCCCCTCCCCACCCCTGGGGAGGAGGGAGAGGTCATAGTCCTAGGAGAGGGCAGTGCCTGCAGAGGGACTCAGCTGTAAACCATCAGCAGATAGCATTTCTCACAGCTGGAAAAATATGTCTTTAAGGGAAGAGTGAAGGAGCCTGGGCAGGGCATCCTGGCCTCCACTAGTCCTACCAGGTGGGTAAGTCATCACACTTCTTTGGTCTTCACTATCCTTAAATCCTTAAACAATGCTTTCAAGCAATATTTACGAACACCTAATCTGTACATATTATTTCCTTTGTGTGGGATGTCTTACCCTCACTCAGAGTTACCTGATGAATAAATACATCAAAATTCTGATAAAATGTCTGTTCCTCTTAGGAGCCATGTCTAACTGCCAGGGACAGTTATACACTGTCCTTCCTATTTCTGTCAAAGCATTTCATGTGTACCTCTCCTGGGACTTACCTCATTGCATGAAAATGACTGTGGTCAGGGAATTTTATTTATTTTTAATTTTTAAATTGTTTTTTTAAAAGATTTTATTTATTTATTCATGAAAGATACAGAGAGAGAGAGAGAGGCAGAGACATAGGCAGAGGGAGAGGCAGGCTCCCTGCAAGGAGCCTGACGCAAACTCGATCCCAGATCCCAGGATCATGCCCTGAGAGCCAAAGGCATATGCTCAACTGCTGAGCCACCCAGGCACCCCAGGGAATTTTATTTATATTTGCATCTTTTTCTCTCCACCAATATGAAACTTTAGTGAACAAGTCATTATTTAAAATCTATTTTGTACAATATTAGCATACTTATGCCTTCTTTCTTTTGGTGAGTATTTGCATGGTTTACTCTTTTCGTTCTTTTCCTTTCGATTCTTTTGCATTATTATATTTTAGATATGTCTCCTGTAAATGACATTTAATTCAAATTAACTTTGATATCATCCCAGTCGGACAATCCTTGTATTTTACTCGGAGTGTTTAGATCATTTACACTTAATATAATTGCTGGTGTATTTAGGTTAAAATCAGCCAATTTATTTTATGCTGTTTCTTTAATCCATCAGATCTATCTATGTCTCTTTTTCTCACCTTTCTTAACTTCTTTTGGATTGATTTTTTTTCTTTACTATTTTTTTCTTCTCTGTTGATTTGGAAATCATAGACTCTTCTATTCTCTTAGAAATTAAAACTTTCACCCCTCACTTAGCAAATCTAATGTTACCACTTTTACTCTCTTTCTGGAATAAATACAAAGACTGCAGAATAATTGAACTACATTCCCTCTTTTTTTTCAACTCATATAGTTAGGGAGAATCTTAATTCTCTAGATTTTAAAACTGTGTAAGACATGCATACTGCAGTTTTTAAAGTCAACATTTATGTTCAACCACATATTTACCACTTTTAAAACTATTTAATTCTTCTTGCATCTCTAATTCCTTAGCCCCTTTGCTGGTTGTGAATTCTCTCAGTTTTTATTTATCTGAAAACTTCTGTATTTTACTTTTATGCTTAAAGTATATTTTACTGTGTCTATGAGTCTATGGTAGTTTTTGTTTTCTGTAAGAACATAAAAATATATTCCCATTTTCCTTTGGTTTTCATGTTTGCCCTTGAGATATTTAACTGTTGAACTTTTGGAGATAAATCTTTTTTCTTTAGTTGCTGTAAACATTTTTCACTTTTTATTTAGTTTCTAGTATTTTCATAGTGATGCATCTTAATATATATTTCTTTTTTCCTTTTCTTGCTTGGAATTCTGAGGTTTTATTAAATCTATCCTGGAAAATTCTGCCATTTAAGCCATAACATTTGAAATAATGTTTTTGGCCTATATATCTCTCTGGCATTTATTTCTATTAAGTATATGTTAGACTTTTCCAGTGTATCTTCTATCTCTTACCCTTTCTTCTATATTTTCCATTTTTTGTCTCTTTGTGCTATATTGTTGTAAGTTTATTCTGACTTATTCTTTTGTTCAATAATCACCTCTTCACTTATGTCTAATCTGCCATGAAACTCATTCAATCAATTCTTAATTATATTTATCCTTTTCAAAACTATGTCAGTTTTCCCTGTTTCTTCCTGAAATTTTCAGACTTGGCATTTGTTTTCTTTTTGACTTGATTGGGATATTTGTTTTACAGTCAGTATCTGATAATTCCAAAATGTGAAGTTCTTTTTTGGTCTGTTTCTAGAGTCTTATTGTTTGGTTCTCACTCATGGTATCTTATTTCCTACATGATATATATATATATATATATATATATATATATATATATATATATCAAAGGGCTGTGCATTTTATTTGATAAATTATTTCTAGGAATACTTTGAGACATAAGAGTAGCAGGTGGTTTATATGAGTCCTAACCTTTGGTGAACTCTGAGCTTTGACTTTTGTTCTCTCCGCCCTCAAAGACCTCCAGAAACAAATGCAGTTTGATAGTTATTTCTTTCAGGTAGGCAAATGTCCTCAGGAAAAAACAGATTTGAACTCAAGACTTTCATTTTCTCCTGGATTCTGACTGGGAAATTTCTCATTCTTTGGTGCTTTTGGAAGGTGTGAGTTTTTAAAAAATATTCTTCCCAATTTTACTTTACTTTTTCTTAGAAGAATGGTAATTGAGATAACTAATATACTATTATAGGAACTAGAATTCTATTTTTGTATTTTAGTTTTTAACAAAGTTCTAGTCCCTCATATTTGCTGAATAATAACAATATGAATAGTCATGAGCATTGGAATCAAGTTGTATGAGCTATAGTTTCTGTCTTCAAGGAACTTCTTATTTATTAGGCAGGGAAAAAAACACAAAAAACTTTAAGCAATGACTATTCTATGGGCGATATACAGCAAATGCTAGGCCTCCATCCTTTTTAGTAGAAATGTAAATTAATACAACTCTTGGGAGGGAAATTTAATAATGCTTACCCAAATTAAATATATATACCCTCTGGCTAAATAATACCACATCTAGGATGTATTATCTGATGTGTACTCTGCATACATCTATATTAGTGTTCGAATATATATATTTGAATATTCATTCATAGCAGCATACTTATAATAAAGACTAGAAACAATCTAAATAGCAACAGGGGATTAGTTAAATATATTATGACATAAAAAACAATGGAATACTACATAGCCATTAAAAGGTGAGAGAAGATGTATATGTTTTGATACGGAATAATTTCTATGACATATTTATGTGGAAAAAAATAAACAAGAAGCTTGAGAGTACATATAATATGCTACCTGTATACACACACTAACACACATGGGCTTAGAAATTTATAGTGTCTCTGAAAGGCTCTACACTGAACTGCTAAGTGGTTATTTCTGAAGAGAACTGAGGCTTGGAACATAGGAATAGTAGGAAAACTTTTCCCGGGGTACTTTTGTGTTCTGTATATTTATTATACCATGTGATATTATGTTTATTTTTGCCATGTGCATTTTTAAACCATTACACTAGAGAACCAAAAAGTGCTAGGAAAGTAATGTATTAGAAGGCATATTATACTGATGATCAGTTGACCTACACTATAGTTTGGTTTTGCTCTGACAAAGTCCCATGAACTTTCTTGAATTCGGTGTCTTTCTCTGTGAAATGAGGATACCCACCTCAATAATCTTTAAGGCCTCTTGTAACTTCCACGTGCCCCAATTCCATTCACTAGCATGGAGATGCTTCACTGCAGAAGTACTTCCATCAGGCAGTACCTTTGAAGATGATTTGGCAAATGAAAGTATTAGCTTTAGAAGAAAGTACTGGCTGCTCAGAGTAGGAAAATACTTGGTTCTCATTCAAGTATTACACTGATTTCCATTAGACAATTAACGAAAATAATTGATTTGTTTGGATTCACAGTTTGAAGCTACGATGTTTAATATAACCTCACATTCGAAATATCTCAGATTTGTTTTTCTATAGGATCGAGTGGGCTTAAGTTTCTGACAGGTTGACCAAATCTTATTACCCTCTATTTACTTTACAACAAAAGCTTATTTCATAAATGTTTCCACATTTTATGCTCACATAGATCTAAGTGGCCAATACATTTAATTAAATGGACTATTCATACAATCTCATTTCCTGGCTGGTCATCTATATCAATGATAACAGTAGCACCCGCCCATGGCTATGAGTGAATCTTTTAAAGAAAAGAGAGAGAGAATAATTATTTAAATCTAAACTATGCTCAGACTAATGATTTAAAAAAATTTTTTTAACTATACAAGTAATTTGAGTTTATTGTCAAAAATCTCAATAATGGGGACGCCTGGGTGGCTCAGAGGTTGAGCATTTGCCTTTGACTCAGGGAGTGATCCCAGGGTCCAGAATTGAGTCCCACATCGGGCTCCTGCAGAGAGCCTGCTTCTCCTTCTACCTATGTCTCTGCCTCTCTCTCTCTCTCGATCATGTATAAATAAATAAAATCTTTAAAAAATAAAAAAATAAAAAATCCCAATAATGAAGTATATAAAGTAAGAAGTGAAAGTTTCCTCTTCCCTGCTTTAATCTCATCCCTCAGAAGTAAGCAGTTAGTATGACATATATTTTCTTACACACACACAGAGTTTGTTTTTATAATAATGAGATTATATGTAACATACTGTTTTATAATTTGTTTTCATATCAGCAGTGTATTGCACTTGGGGTACATACAAATAGCTCTATCTCATTCTTTAAGGGCTGTAAACTACTCATTCATACAGTTATACCAGGATTTATTTACGTATTTTCTTAGCAATGGACGTCTAGTGTTAGTTTCCATACATATGCGGTGAGAAGCAGTATTGCATAAGACTTAGACATTCGTAGAATGTTTGTAGATTATTTTTCTAGATTATGGTGTTAGGTTACACGGTGCTTCCCATATGCCAGGCACAATTGTAAACACTTTACAATATCATTCTATAATAGCATAGATACTATTATTATCTCCATTTTACAGATGAGAAATTTAGGCCCAGAAAGACAAAGTGACTTGCTGGAGATCTCACAGCTCCAATTGGTAGAGTCAGGATTAGAACCCAGGCTCACTGAATCCAGAGTCTATGCTATCTAGAAGCCTGCCCCACAGGATAGGTATATTTGGAATTTTGATTGACGCTGCCGACTTGTTCCAAAAAGATTGTATCAATTTATACTTCCGCCAACTGAGAATTTGAGAGTTCATTCGTTTCCTCGTTTCCTAACCAAATACTATGTTCTTACTTTAAATTTTTTTTTTTGCCAATTTGTGGTTGGAAAAGTTATATTATTGTTTTAATTTATAATTAACATATTATGAACACTCATAATACTTAACTTTTATTAGGCCTTTACTACAATAAAATTCTTCATCATTTCCAGATTATCATCCAAGAGAAGTGAAGCCCACACACAGCTTCTTCAGGAAATGCTGACAACATGGTGTACATATGGCTTCTCGTTTGTAGTGCTTCCAAAGTTTGCTTTTGAGGTTAATTTCTCTTTTTGTTTTGGATAAACTTCTCGCAGGGGACCTGGGCAAGCAGAAGCCTTTTTAAAATTATAGCCCGAACTATTTCTTGAGCAATCCAGGAACTCATTTACAATGCAATCCTCAGATTCTTATAGCATAGTTTTCAAGAGGGTGTGCCCAGAGCAGTTAGGAAAAGCAAAACAGCATTTTAACAATGAGGGATTTAGCAGGAAGATCTGACCCAACAAGTAGAAACTCTTTTAAAGGTTCAATCAAGTTTATTCCCATCACATTCCTCTGGAATGCCTAACAGGCACATGCTTTGTCAATGAAATTATTTTCAATCTCATTGATGTTTTGTTTGGCAAGAATTATTTCTTTGAACAATTTCTTACTAATCATCTAAGATTTTTCATTTCTGACAGTGTTATCACCAGCTGCATATTTATAAAAGAGCCAACTTCAACCTGGGTTCAGTTTTGTTTGTTTCTTGCAAATGTAATTTGAAAAAAACCCTGCCAATCTATCTGCAACCACATTTCAGATCTTCAACATCATAAAGGGTAAGAAATGTGAACACAGTGGAAATCTTCTATTGTTCTTATTTTGTGAGACCAAATTACGAGATTCCCACTTTACCAGTCATGTCATTTAGCTTTCTTCCCTTCTTTGTGGCTCCTGGCTTTCTATTTCTGGGGACATGGTTTGCCCTGTGGTAACCCAAATATGAATAATAACACCTAGTGTCTTACTGGGGTCCTGCCTCCCAAACTAATAACTCACTGTGGCTCTAAGATGGTATCTTCCCATAGGTGCTGATCCAACACTTTGATTGAACCACCTTCCACAGAGGTGGTTTAAAAATCCATGGAGGCCTAGGTGGAGGAAGGTTGGCATGCATTATTTTTACATACAGTGTTGGACGGTGCTGCCTCCTGGCTGCAGGCAGCCTGTGATCCCCAGGGAGCATTTCAGTGACTTCAGTTTAAACATTGTTTATACGTGGCCATTGATTTTCTTTACCAAGAGCTGCCAACCCAGTGGAATTCAGCTCCACCTGTCAAGCAACCCCATCCTTTCCTCAATAGGATGGCAAGCAGGGGAGCTGGGCTGGCAGTGGGAGCAATGGCCATACTGGCAACTCATGCAGCAGTTCTCAAAGTGTTGCTTGGAACTAGTGAACTCATTAGAAATGCAAAATCCCAGGCGCCTAGGAGGCTCAGTCATTTGGGTGTCTGCCTTTGGGTAGGGTTATGATCCCAGGGCCCAGGGATGGAACCCCCCCATGTTGGGCTCTCTGCTCTGTGGGGAGCCTGCTTCTTCTTATGCCATTCCCCCTGTTGGTGCTCTCTGGCTTGATCTCTCTGTCAAATAAACACATAAAATCTTTTTTTTTTAAAACACATAAAATCTTTAAAAAAAGAAAAGAAAAGAAAAGAAATGCACAATCCTTTGCCCCACCCTGTGTCTCCAAGTGATTTGGGTGCAGGCCAAAAAGTTTGAGAATCACTACTCCAGTTTAATATGTCAGAAAACTATTATTTTTTTTAAACTCCTATATTTTTTATATTCCTCTTTACCCTATCACATTTTCTTAGTCATGGATTCACTTTCTGAATGTTTTTGAGCTGTCTTGTGGACAGGCGCCCACTCTGATGAGTGGTGTGCTGGCAAATGTTTAACAATAGGCTTGGAAGGAGGGGACCTGAGGTGTACCTTTTCACAATTTCTGTGGTGTAAATACACCCCCAAGGCCAGTTTCAAGCCACTCTTGAACTCTTCAGTAATATTACTGAACATGCAGTTAAGAGATGTGTATAATTGCCCTCAAGAGTGGGTATGAGCCAGCTCCACCACCCTACAGGGAGGCACCAATAATCCTGTAGGTATTAGTACAAATTTAGCTCAATGGGAATTTAGATTGGGTTTAACACAAAATTGGAGTCATTATTTGCAGGCCATTTGTTGAATCACTGAACACCTTTGATCATTAAGATGACCAAAATATTCCATTTATATCCTTTCTTTAAGATCGCTGAAAGTCAGCTTTCAAACATTTTTGGGCTGCCACACACATAACAGATTCAAACCCATACCTATACTTGGTGCTTTTCCAATGCATGCCCTGTGAAAATTATTCATTTGGTACAGGGTAAGCTCTGAAACAACATAGACTGTTTTGCCCACCATTCTATTTTTGTTACTTATAATCAGAATTGTCAAAAAAATGTTTGTTGAATTGATAAATCGGTAACTATATTAGTTAACTAGAGTTTCCATAACAAAATATCACAGAGTAGGTGGCTTAAGCAACATTTATTTTCTCATAATTCTGGAAACTAGAAATGCAAGATCAAGGTCTTGGCAGGTTTGGTTTCTTCTGAGACCTCTCTTCTTGGCTGGCAGATGGCCACCTTCTTGCTGTGTCCTCATGAGGTTGTCCTGTCTGTGTCTCTCTGTCCAAATTTCTCTTCTTAAAAGAATACCAGTGATAGTGGATTAGGGCCTATCCTAACAGCTTCGTTATAACCTGGTTACCTCTTTAAAGGCCAAGTCTCCACATACAGTTACATTTTGAGGTGCTAGTGGTTAGCAATTCAACATACAATTCTGGGGGCAAGGGGGATCCCTGGGTGGCTCGGTGGTTTAGCGCCTGCCTTCAGCTGAGTCGTGATCCTGGAGACCCGGGATTGAGTCCCGCATCGGGCTCCTTGCATGTAGCCTGCTTCTCCCTCTGCCTGTGTCTCTGCCTCTCTCTCTCTCTGTCTCTCATGAATAAATAAATAATCAAAAAAAAAAAAAAACCAAAACAATCCTGGGGGCAATATAATTCACCCCAAAACAATAATCTATAGCTTAAGGTTCTAATAGCACAGTAAAAGAACAAGTCATCAGTTGTAGATTTGGAGAATATCTGAAATGTGCCTCTATATTTGCTCTTGGTATGATAACTTGCATCGATTAGGAAGTGGATACAATCTCCTCTAAGAAATGACAAACTAATCTTACAAATTTCAGAAATGTCCTTCCCATCCCTCCTCTCATCTCATACTGATTTATCACTGGCACATGAGGTTTTGTTCCTGCTAAATGAGTTAGAAGAATAGGAAAGATGGAAATGTAATTAGCTGTATATTCAGCAAAATAAGATGTCGAAAGCTGCCTAGCACATATAGGTCTCTATGTTTCACTGGAAAAGTAAGATGTGGGAACTTTATCGCAGCATATACTCACACTTGAAGGAAAGCACTATTGAGGAGATTCAACTGCAAAATAAAGTCTCAGCTTCTCACATTTCTGAGATTGTTTTCTGATTTGATAGCTATCAGAACAACAGGAAAGAAGTTCAAAGTGTGACAAGTCAAAAAGCCTTTAGAGTGTCTCTATTGGGGAACAGTAGGCTCTGAAGAGTGAAAACTTTCTTGGTTGAAAAATGGCTCCACTTAAATCAGAATTCTGGCCAATTATGGAGAGAGTAACATGTCACCTGAAGTCCAGCTTCTGTTTTTTCCTTTATTGACATTCTTAACTCCTGCGGTGACACGAGTGAATCTTAACACAATGTTTTAATTTTATGCTGTAGGTGCTGGTAGCTTAGGTGTAATTTTTCCATTACTTTTTGGGATCACGATCAGACTTTTCAAAATTATTTATTTTATTGTTTTTTAAGTTAAGTTCTCTTTTGATTAGTAAAATTTCTGCCAGAAATCCTCAAAATAATTTCAACGTGCCTTGAGGGCATATGTTCTTGCAATATAACAGCATGACTAGGTGGTTCTTGGCGACCAGCCTAGCATGGTGAGGCATGCTGTTATTACACAATTACACACATCCTAGTGTATGTCTTATTTCGTAATTGTTCTTCTCATTCAGAGATGCTGCTGAAAGCAATTACGTAAGTCCTGTTCATTTCATGAGGAAGGAAATGGGTGGAAGTGAAGCAGAGCCAAGCTCATAGGCACTGAGGGCAACCATGCCTTAGACAGAACATTGCATCTCTTGATAGACTTTTGGGCTACAATCTCAGGAGATTGAATCAGCACATTTTGGCCTTCTTCTCCTATAGCCTACCCCTCACCCCCAAACCATGAACCCCAGCCAGCAAGCAGTAATAATGGCAGCACCTTTGTGTATTTAGATTTCTTTTTAAAGTTTTTCATAAACTTGAGTGCTACAGTGGTGAGACTGTCTATCTTGTGACTTCAAAACCCTAATCTGGGGCATCCCTGGTGGCCTAGAGGTTTAGCATCGCCTTCGGCCCAGGGTGTGATCCTGGAGCCCCAGGATCGAGTCCCACATCAGGCTCCCTGCATATCCCTCTGCCTATGTCTCTGCCTCTCTCTCTCTCTCTCTCTCTCTCTCTCTTTCTTTCTCTCTCTCTCTCTCCCTCTGTCATGAATAAATAAATAATTAATTTAAAAAAAACAAACCTATTCTGCGTGTTCAGGAGTATGACACATCTTAAGTAAAATAAAGGTCACTGACTCCAAAAGGAAACATAAGGGAGAGGACTACAAGAATTGCTTCTGTTACGTAGGGCAGCTCTCAAAATCAGAGATAGCGGGCACAACTGGTTATACAAACGGGGATTGCCTAGGGCCAGGCTGTCCTGAAGGCAGTCTTCTGAGGAACACTTTTGGGTCTGGTGTGTATTCTGTAGAGAAAGAATCCTTAAAAACTACATCAAGTCATGGGGAGTTTTCAACTTACCCTGTGAAGTTTGTCCAGGTTAGATACATTTGTGGGGCTCCTCCTTGAAATGTATCAGGGAGCCATATAATAAGAACCAATACACACTTTTTTTTTTTGAACAAATAACTTATTAATGAGAAGACAACCTGTTCCCTCTTTCTTCTGATTTCAATAGCTCCTCAAATCCCAAGAGAGCTTTGGATATCCATGAGTTACTTGGCAGCTTCATGTCAGGTCAAAGTGACAAGAATTTGTTTGGAAAGAGTAGGCTGTCTTCTGTGTGGTAAGGAGTCCCTAGATACCAGTGCCTTCTCTTAAGAATGCAGCTGAAAGCATGCCCACCCATGTGCCTCCGCTGGAAAGTCTCTTGAGTCACTTAAAAGAGAAAGCAAAGGATGGAACCAGCTATTGATTCTGTTGGGTCTTGTATTTTTGTTGTGGACTCTTGACAACAGCGAGATGGGAGACCCTAAGATTCTTAAGGACCAGGGCTGTGTTGCTAATTTTGTATTTCCAGAGTTATACCCAGGACATGATATATGGGAGATGCTTAAAATATGTTGTTCATTTCTGTTATGGTTCATTTTATATGGCAACTTGGTTAGGCCATGGTACTCAGGCATCTGGTCAGGTATGTCTGGATGTTGCGATGAAGGTATTTTTAAGATGAGATTAGCATTTCTATCAGTAGACTTTGAGTTTGGAGGCCCTCTGTGATGGTTAATTTTATGTACCATGTTGTAGGTGGGCCTAATCTAACCAGTTGAAGACATTAAGAAAAAGAACACCGCCCCAACCTCCCCCAACACCCACCCCCCAGGAAGACACAATTCCACCAGCTTCTGGCTTGAACTGCAAAATCAACTCACCCTGAGTGTCCAGCTTGCCTGTTGACCCTACAAAATCTGGACCTGCCAGCCTCCACTACTGTGTGAGCCAGTTCCTTATGAACAAATGAATGCCTCTGGCATCTTGGCCTTTATTATAGTGATCTCCCCTCACCCCCAAATTCCAGTGAGGTAGGAAACTCGCCAAGTTTAAAACTTTGAAATCTTTGCCCTAAAGTCCCCAATAGTCTTCCTTTGAATAGGGAAGGAAAGCCCTGATACAGACAAGGGTGCTGAAACAGGGGAAGATGACTCGGGGTGGTGGAGGAGGAGAAGAATTCCACAACTCGTCCCCAAATGCTTGATTTTGTATTTACCGTCAGTGTCCAGTATAAAAATTGTTGGCTTGATTTAAGTGCCTTTGTTGGGTTCAAAGCCCCATTGCCACCACCACCAGCAGCTCACCCTGCTGTGGCGTGGAGAGGCTGAGGACCACTTTTCAGCCTGATGTGATTTCTAACAGCTGAGATATTAAAACACTGAAAAACGGGGTTTATAATGGAAATGCTGACAGACTATTAACTATAGCAGCACTGCTCTAATAAATGGAATGGCCTGTCATAATCTCTAGTTCATAAATATGCAAATACAAGACTGGGGATTTGCTCCAAAGGATGTCTCTATAATTTTAACTGACCTTTACTGATACCAAATGAGCCTGTTGCTTCTGTTTTTGTACATTGGATATAAAGTACAGGAAATCCAGCCGCCTGTCAGCCTAAAGTATATAAAGTTTAAACTGCCAGCTACTAAACTCTGGGCTCAGATTCCATTTCTCTTCACATTCACACTTTTTATTGACATTTTCATTTTTTTTCCCCAGGGGGTGGAAGCTGAGTGGGGGCGAAATCAAACATTGTTCATCCCCCTTTCCCCCCCACATTATTTCCACATGTCACAGTGCCTGGCCAGCCAAAATTCATGGATTGCCTCAAGGACAAACAGGCCATCTACACTGAATTATAAATTTGAGTTTTATCCAGTTTTCTGCTTTTGGACCAAATGGGCAGCAAATCCAGTGACTTCATATTTAATAACCTAGATGTCATTTGTCCTGTGTCTTTCAGCACAGAGCAGAGAGTTGGATGGCTAGCAGTTTTGCAGATTCCCCCCCCCCCCCCCCCTAATTATTTTAAGCTATTCAGCCTGGTATCCGAGCTATTGATGCGGAGCCAAACTGCCAGCAGGGGAGAGCTCTGGCCAATCTAGGAGCTAAGTGAGTCACCGGGAGTCAATCTGTGTGTCCCTCGCCGCTGGAGCTTCCCGGGGCGCCTGTGCGTGCTGCGCTCAAGCACGCGGGGCTGCGGGGCTGCGGGGCTGCGGGGCTGCGGGGCTGGGGAGCTGCGAGGCTGCGGGCTGCGGGACTGGGGGGCTGGGGGATTGCGGGCCTGCGGGGCTTCTGGATTGCGGGCCTGCGGGGCTGTGGGGCTGCGGGGCTTCTGGATTGCGGGCCTGCGGGGCTGCGGGCTGCGGGCCTGGGGGGCTGCAGGGCTGTGGGGCTGCGGGGCTTCTGGATTGCGGGCCTGCGGGGCTGCGGGCTGCGGGCCTGGGGGGCTGGGGGGCTGCAGGGCTGCGGGGCTGCTGGGTTGCGGAGCTGTGGGGCTGGGGGGCTGCGGGCCTGCGGGGCTGCGGGGCTGGGGGCTGCGGGGCTGGGAGGCTGCAGGGCTGCGGGGCTGCAGGGCTGGAGGCTGCGGAGCTGGGGGCTGCGGAACTGGGGGCTGCGGGGCTGCTGGGTTGCGGACCTGCAGGCTGCGGGGCTGGAGGGCTGGAGGGCTGCGGGGCTGGAGGCTGCGGGTCTGCTGGGTTGCGGGGCTGGAGGGCTGCAGGGCTATGGGGCTGCGGCCTGGGTCCCCGTGGGTCCCCATGGGCCCCCGCAGGTCCCCATGGGCCCCCGCACCTCCCGCCGCCCCGCCGGGGCCCTGCGCCGCCGCCCGGAGCCCGGCCCGCCCTCCCCGTGCGCCGGGGGCCTGCTCGGCGGCTGCTGGGCCGGGAAGTGAGGCCGTCGGGCCTCGCTCCGTTCGCCTCCCCCGTGACTCTCCGGGGCCTGGAAGCCGAGACAGCCGCCTCCCCGGGATGCGCTGCCCCTGCGCGGTGCCCTCGCCGCATCACGGCTCTTCTGCTCTCCCCGGGGCGCCACGTGAAGTCCGGGCGAACCGAGAGCTTCACTGGGGTGCGTGGACAAACCCACAGAAGGGGAGTGCAAGGGCTGTGTGGGGTGTGCCCGCGTGTGCCCGGGCCGTGGCACACTCAGCCGGGAGCTGCTGGGACGCCGGCGCCTCAGCACTGGGACAGAGCTCACGGGGCCTGAATGTTTTCTTGCTTTTGTTTTTTGCAAAACTGAAGCATTTACTTTTTTTCTTTCTTTCTTTCTTTTTTTTTTTTAAGATTTTATTTATTTATTCATGAAACACGCACAGAGAGAGAGAGAGAGAGAGAGAGGCCGAGACACAGGCAGAGGGAGAAGCAGGCTCCATGCACCAGGAGCCCGACATGGGATTCGATCCCGGGTCTCCAGGATCGCGCCCTGGGCCGAAGGCAGGCGCCAAACCACTGAGCCACCCGGGATCCCCGAAACATTTAATTTCTAACCCTATTTATTGACCAGCAGAATCCTTGAATTCTTCCTGGAAGGGCTCAGGATTCGAACACACAAAAAGGAGGCCGCCGACTCAGGGACTGCACGTGGGCTCCGGACAACCGGTGTCCACGGTGGATGACTGCATGGGAGGACACGGCCCTGCGCCTGCGCCTGGCCGCCAGGGCTGGACTCTTTCGGGCTGTGTGCCTTGAGGACTTCCAGAAACCTCGGCCGGCCTGAACTTTTCCCCCTGGACACGCACCCGCGGTCAAGGAGCGATGTTGTCTCCCAACCTGCGAGCAGAGGAGCTAGCACGGACTTGGAGAAATTCTATGGTAGTCAGTGGAACTGCCCCAGGGGACTCCGGGATTCGAGAACTCAGAAACAACCAAGAGGGGGGGCAGAGGAAGAACAAGGATTCATTGATTTACTGTAATTTTCAGATAGAAATATCTGGGGGAAAAACTCAATGGGCAGAGTTTTTTCTTTGTCACAGTAAAGTCCCAGTGGACAGCAGGCTTTGTCCCTGGGGGACGTGGGGGCAGCCAGTTGGAGTCCTCTCTCCTTCCAACCAGCCTCACCTTTGTAGGTATCCAGGCTGAGTTTGGGCTGTCCTTTTTTCTAGCTATGGAGAGGACAAGGGCAGTTAGAAAGAGAGAGAAAAAAAAAAAAAAAAAAAAGCCAGATGTCTGAAACACAGAGACACCTGTCACTGAAAGCAGGGATGTGATAGTGAACCAGGATCCTTTTCTTCTCGGGCTCATCCTGCGCTGAGGGCAGCTGCCTGGTGGAGGTTGGTTCCGTCAGTAGAGGGTTTCTGGCTTCTGGGGATCCAGGAAGTTTCGAGAAGTGTCCTGCCATCCTAGTCAGAAGTAATGAACTCAAAAAGAAAGGCCCCTCTGTCTCTTCCTATCTTGAACCACAGAGCTGCTAACACCAAGCATGAAACGCCAGTTTTCAGATCATTAGTACAAAGCATCTTCCACAGGAGGCAATAAAATGTTGCTTTATATAACTCAGCTACAGTTACACGCTTTCAGAAAGCAGGAATCTCCCTGAAAAGAAATTTACATGAAAACAGTCCCATTGTTTGAGAACTTCTGCAAATGCTCTACAAAGGGGTTTGATAGTGATTTTTAAAAATTAAATCCTTATCACTGCCTCAGAGATATCCCGAGAAACCTGGTTACCGGCAAAGAATTCCATTGTAATTATTATGTTTTAAAAATGTGTACAATACAGAGTTATTTCAGAGTTGTGTTTTTTGTTTGTTTGTTTGTTTGTTTTGCCTAAGCTCCAAACTTCTTTCTCAGCTTCAAAGCCCTCAGTAAAGAACGTCCTGCAGAGTCCTGCTTGTGCTTTTTGGTCTAACACTTCGAGGATCGCTCATTACTAGTTAAAGAAAACTGGAGATAACAACCACAAAAACTGACACAGCTCCAAATATTTGGAACAACATGACATGTTTCTCCCGTGCGTGTAGCCTTTAGGGACCATGTGGGGATCCATGGCCCCTTAGTGCTCAGTCAGCAGGAGATGAAGCTCTTGGGGTCTCCATCCATGCTGATTGCCTCTCAACTCTTTGGTGCTGGGAATCTGGATGTGTCCATTACCACATGTTGAAACAACGGATCGCCTGTGCCAGGAATCTCATTTCTGGAGAAAGACATTAAAAGGATGGATGAGGAATAGGGTGTTGGACCAAATATTGTGACATTTCCCTTTGATTCTTACTTTCTTTAAATTCTTCTGCGTTTAGTACCTAGCATCTGTCTGGCTTTGGTAGCCTTAGTTCCTCTTCCTCCTAATTCACTGTGGGAGATGATCAAAGTTGGTAGTTTCTTCTACTCCAGAGGTTGGCATTTCTGCAGGCACAGGCGAGCTCGATTTTCAAGCATCAGTCTTTGAACACAAGGAATTCCTTTAATGATCATGCCAGACAATATAGATTTCAGAATCAAATGCTTTACTGCCTGCTTTGCCATTTACCAGCTTTGACACTTTGGACAAGTCGTTATAACCTCTGGAAGCCTCAATCTCCTCTTCTGTAAATGGGAATCGTTGTCATCATCATCTTGTCTCATCAGTTAAAGAAAAGAAACAAACAACTGAGCAAATTGCCATTCAGATACTCTCAATGTATGTGCGTGAATGCATATTTATTTTTTATAGAGGTACTGTTGTACTGTATATCATGTAAATTATACAATAGACAAAAGTGGAAATTAAATATCGAGACTACAGAACAAACAGAAATTAATACTTTAATACTTTCTTCCCATCTCACGCAGCTCCCGGGATGCACAACCCCAACTTTGGAGAAGCGTAATGTGGGTAACATACACAGCACGCTGCCTGGTACAAAACAGTACTCCGTATAGATGTTAGGTGTTATTTATTTTTACACCTAAGAAAAAGTCCAATTGCAGTGGAGAATGTTCAGCCTCATACTGGCTTCTTTTTTGACATGACTTTGCTTCTTATATAAGTCGCAGAGAATGGTTGAGTTATAAGTCAGATTCTTCCAACATAGAGGAACCTCACTGCTCAATTCTGGTCAACGTTTTCTTCTGCTAGGAGATGCTCTACATTCACAATTATTTCAGCAGGGCCTCATGTTCCAAGGAAGATTGGTGGCTTCTCCCTCTGCAATGAAGATAGCAGAGTTGTTTCCCCTGGTGTGAGGCTGGGGTGACATTACCTTCTTGAGAAATGAAAATTACAGTACAAAAGTCTGTGCAAATGGGGAAGAAGAGGGAGATAGGGTCAAAATTGGAGGAAAACAAAACAAAACAAATCTCTTTTTCCTAATTATTCTTTTATTGCAATATGTGTTGCCTTTGGCCTTATATGCAATAAGTAAGACATGTAGATTTTGGATTTTATTGTTCTGGCCTTGAGTATAAGTCCAGAAAACTGTATAAATACTCTTGGTATAGATGCTTCTAATTTCATACTCATTCACTTGTCATTCCTTAAGCATTGTTATGTATACTGAGCATCCATTGTATGTCAAGCTTGGTGCTGGGCATTATTTTGAATATAAATTTGTCTTCAGAACAGAAAAGCAAGCCAAGGGAAATGTTGGAAATAAGAGCCCAAACTCACACATAGGAACTTGGAATTTGCTAGAGAATCTGATGCAAACCAAGTAGTCGACCCCACACTTTTAAATTAGTGAGCATCAGTCATTCTCCTTGGAAATCCTTTTATTACAAAAATATAAAACCTTGATGCAACATCTTAGGACAAAATATTGAAAAGAAAGATCCAGGAATTGAAAACAGCATAGGAATTTACATTCATCTTGACAGAAGGATATAGTGTTCAGTTCTGTTTCAGTAGTTCTGGATCCACTGGGTATCCGGACTGAGAGATTTCCTTTGTGTTCAAACTTTTCTGTTGACTTCACTCTTCTTGAGGCATAAAACCTTAATGTAGACAGTGGAGATGTGTGTGTGTGTTGGACATTTCCGGTTCTTATCAATATCTGGTTCTCTTCTTATTTTTGCACACAGAGAAGAGCAGATTTCCTGGTACAAAGAGGGGGCCTGTCAGTTCTAGCTAATGGTCTATAAGCTGAAGTGGAATGAGGTCCATTCTAGGCTTAGAAGGTTCTGTTGAGATCTTCCTGTCTCCTTTTCCTCTGCCTTGGAGACATGACCAGATAGTGTAACGTCCATCACCCTGGGTCCCTGAGTAACCTTAGGAGTAGAGCGTCTCACCGATGAATATGTGTTGGAACAACAAAATAAACCTTTGTCTTCACAATCTACTGGGATTTCAGGATTAAATTGCCATCTCAGTACAAACCATTCTACCCTGACAGTTACAGGGTTTTTATGTTTTTGTTTTTCCTGGAAGAGGAAAGGATATCCAGATCTTTTTCCAAAATGTTGAACTCTGAGAAATTGTGAGCAAAGTACTAAGATCTGAAGTCATCAGGGGACTGAGGTTAGAGAACTTAGGAAAACACCTAGGAAAAAGACACAAATATCTGGGGTAAAAAGAAATGTTTTGGTGGCGAATTTGTATCATCAGGTGTTGGAGAATCAACAGCACAGGGCAATTGGAGTCACCTGCACAACTCCAACTGTGACAAGATTTTCTTTTATTAAAGAATGGGAAGAGTGTCCATCTAGGCTTTCAAAAGTGGGCAATGAGGGTGACTTCTTAATAGGATGTTTTTAGGAAATTACAAAATGAAGAATTGTACCACAAGAATCTCTAGGCATGATGACTACTTATGTATCTGAGAAAGAAGTCTGGAGTGAACCACACGTGAAAGCAAACAGAACTTGTCACAAGGAAATCCCAGGGGAAAAAATAACATTGTGTACCAAAGCTCTCATTAAGAGTCTACTGAAAAGCTTCTAGTGTAATATTTTTCTTCATAGAGCCAATATACCATTACACAAGGTGAAATAATCATTTAATCTGCTAACAGACCTCATGGAATAAAACTCCAATGAGTAGAGCGGATATAATAAATATTCTGAGTTTGCAAGATAGTGACATTTCTGAGCCCCCTAAAGGCCTGGGAGCAATGGTAGCATGGTCGTGTCTAAGGCTGACTTGTTGATCTGTGAGGCTCTTTTAGATGCACTTTTAAGGCTACTTTCTCCCTAATCTTAAACACTTGACCTTTCAGTCTGATATTCTTCAGTATTATTAGATTAGATGATTAGTTATTAAATATACTGTCTCCAGTAAATAGGTAATTGTATAATGCAATGGCCTTCAGCTTTTCCAGGCCATGTTCCCATGACATTTAGAGTTAGAACACAGAGTCCTTCTGTGGTAGGAATGTTTAACCCTTTTTGTGGGTGGAAGAATGCACAGGGATTTCCCCTGGCTCTCACAATCAAGCTGACTGAATGAAGGGCAGTCAAAAACGTAGAGTATCACATGTTTTTGACAGCTATCGAATCAAAGATCGTAGAGTTCCTATTACATTGATGACCACCTAATAACAGTGAAAAATACATAAAGCAACATTTTCCCTGTGACCAGCTAGTGTGATGAATACAATGTAGGTACTCACTAGGCTTTAGGTGGAGTGCTTGGGAAAAATGTTTAGTGCTGCTTTGCCACCTGAATCATGCAGGTAAGAAGATTGAAATGTCTCTATTGGTTTTTGCCAAATTTCGTCTCGTGTGCCAGGGTGGGGATAGAGAGAAAGAAGAGAGAGGAGGAGGGATGACAGGAACTAGCATGTTTTTTGTCTTTAGTATATGCCAAGCACTGTGTCAGTCATTTCACATATGCAGACTCATTTTATCTTCCCCTAAATAGAAATAAAGTCTGTATTATTAATCACTGCTTTCTATTTTTGGAACCTCAGGCTCAGAAAAGTTAAAGCAGCCCAAGATAACACAGCCAGGGTAGTTGGATTGGGATTCACGCTTGGATCTGTTTCACCTCCAAGTCCTCACTCTTGTCTATATTTCACACCATCTTCTTCTCGTTAGGTGCCTACCACGTGTAGAGGTGATGTTATTCATGTTATAAAAGGAGGGGAAAGATTATCAGGGAAGTCTGAGTATTAAGTATCCATCTGATGTCTTTTTTATTAAGGTCCTACTGTGTTCCCAGCAACACACTGTGAAGAATGCAAAGAAGTTTTGAGATACAATTACAGGCCCTCAAATTAGGGGTTCAAAGCTATTTGGAAAGGCAAAGCCACATGCAAAAACCGATGCGTAATTGGGTCCTATGAATGTAAGTCTAAAAGTTCGCCATGGTCAGGGTAAGTATGGTCTGGAGATGATAGTGAAAGGTGGCAAGCAGGCAAGATTTGAAGGGAAGGGCATTTCAGGTATAGAGTAGAAATGATATGAGCCAAGGCATGGTGTCAGTGTCGCCAGGGGGCGGGGGGAGAGGGGAGGCAGTGACAGCCTGCCTGCTTTCCCTCCACCACGCTCTGGACCTCCACAGCATTCTATGCTTCTTCCTTGTCTTTACCACTGAGGTAATGAACACATGTGGTATATACACATCCACCTTCCCCTGTGAGCTCTCTGAGAATAGGGACTGAATGGGACACCCATTCATTCCTTAGGTTCAATGCCTAAAGCAGTGCCTGGTGCCCATTAGGTGCTCAGTAAGTGCTTGTGAAATGGATGGATAGAGAGCTGGCTGCCGGCTGAAAGGTTGGATAATGGGGTGAAATATGGGAGCCAGACTGACACACAGGCAAGAAAAAAGTTGAGCCAGATACGGCAGTAAAACAGGTCTTGGTTGAGTATGTAGACGAGATAAATAGTCTTTACCAGTGGATTAGAATCATGCGAGACTAGAACACTAAGGTGGTGAGAGCAGGGAGCAGTGAAAGTGAGAATAGAGAAAATGAAGAATTGGCAGGCGGGGAGCAGTGAGCAGCAGCAGGCTTTGGTTCCAAGTCTGACGCAAGAGAGAAGAGAGAATAGGAGTCCTCCAGGAAGAAATGTGGAATGCAGCGAGAAGGATCTTGTTTTAGGGACTAATAAGCTGCTTTTAGACAAGTCAAGATTTTTAAAAATAAATAATTATGGTGAATGGTTAGTGACAGGAGGGACATTGAGAGTGATTTTAGGTGTTTGGATATATATATGAAAAGAGGCTGGGAGTATGGATGTGGATGGCTGGAGGGGTTTTGGCTTCTACCCGTGGGAGGTAGAGTCCAGATGTGTCTGGCAGGTGAGCGATCGCCTCAGAAGCTCCTAGAGATTCTTCCTGGAAGCCACAGGAAAGACTTGAGGTACGAAACGATCCTCTTGATTTAGTTCACATGAGATCTCCTAAGGCCTTGATGTATGATTTAAATCTCTAATTACTCTAAATTAATTTTGGAAGCCTCTTGACTGGTGGCTACAAGTGCATCAGATTTCCTTCCTGGCTGACTTGACTTTCTTCCCCTACATCAGCGGGGTTGGGGCAGAGAGGAAGATAGACACACACACACACACACACACACACACACACACACACAAATTGGATGTTCTTGCAACACCAGAGGGTTCTGTGCACTCCACACACAGCCAAAACCACGGTTAGTTTTCTTATCATCGCGCACCACACCTGCTTACAGACAAGGAATACAAACCACACGATGTTCAACTCTCCCAAAGTCATGAGCCATGCCCAAATCATGACTCAAAATTCTGGATACCAGTCATTTCTCCTGTCACGAAGGCAGTCCTTTTTTGAACCTGAAACAAACCCATAAATAAACACCTGCTTCCCCACCAACACCCTCAAACAACTAGGTGGACAGACAACTCTGTAATCCATAGGAGGTGCTTGCAGGTATTAAAGCACGTTTCCAAAAATAAAAGCACAAGCGTTTCCCGGCACATTTATTCATTAGGATAGCAACAGGACCAAGAAGAAATACGTACCCTGGGGGTACACAATGCACAAGGACTAGATTTTGTCCATTTTCATAAACATCATGGAGCATAGTTAGCACAGAACCCTACAGAGTCTACTTGGCATATTTACAGAGCTCAGACCCACACCGGTGCATCACGGATGGTTTAAGGTTTGGAGAACAGGTTCCCCTACTGACAAATAGCATAATTAGGCATAATGTCTTAAGTGAACATATTAGCTTGGGCTTTTAACAGTGTGCAAGCCTTGGCTTCCGCAGTAACAGCCTAATCTTGTGTGGGAAGCATCCCAGGCTTCACTTGAACACAAGCACCATTCGTCCACCCGCAGATAAAGCTCTGGATGGTTTTATTTATATCGTCCTTGTATCGTCATACAGTCTGTGTGCAAACAAAACAACATTATTCTTACCTCCTTGGAAATTTCATTCATTAGCAATTAAAAGCTGGTGCAGCAAAAGGGCCAGGCACCGGGCAGAGGTTCATACCAGCACAGCACCCCGGGACAGAGCAATTTGTGGGGGCAACTGTCACAGGTAACAGCCCCGTGATGTCTGCCGAATTGTCTTTAATAAATAGTTTAGCCATGGAAGGATGAGCCCACTGTAATTAAATGAGATAATGTCGCCAACAATCTCTTCAAAAGTACCCTGTTGAAACTTGCTGTCCTCAGGCTCTTGCCAGGCCCATTCCTGCCTCCTGCTCTGCTCTCTGTCTGCTTGATTGTGGGGGAGGCTGCCTCTGGGCCAGGTTGGTGCTGTCGTGGCTGAGTGCTCAGGAGCGGGGTGGCCTGGCTGAGCAGTTGCTGAGGCCTCTGGACTGAGTTCTATCTGGAACCAGGATGGGCCTAACCAGTGTTCTTTGTCATCCTAAAGTCAGGGAGCTTAAAAACTGCAGACCTGGATGGCTCGATCCAAAAGTCTTGCTCAGTGGCAGCTGGGAACAGTGGGAGAGGCTGGGGGAGTCGGGGTGGGGCAGGAGGGGTGGAAGGGGGCTCCTCTGTGCTTTCTGCTCTGTTGGTCTCTGAACCTAAGACAGCCCTAAAATCTAATGCCTACTATGAAAAACGAATGAAAAGTCATGTTCCTCCATGCTTCTGGGTGTGAGGGGCCGAGGCTTATTTGGAAAAGCTCTCTATCAAAGATAGAATAAGAGGAAGCCCGGAGATTGGAGGATTACACCCAGGACAGGAAAGTCGAAATAAAAACGTACCCTCCTCTGAGCTTTGGTGGCCTCCACTGGTAGGGTGGAAAGTGAGACTGGGCCCAGCCAAGAGGGAACTCTAGGTTCAGCAGCACTTAAATTTTGTCTGACCCCGAAGCAAACAATACATAAATTTGTCCGTGTGGCATCGCATGGGTCAACTTGTTACTTGATTCAATGTTTTTCTTTTCATCTGCTTAGCTTTATATAGGTCAGGCTCAGTGCTGGCGAAAGAATTTGTACTAAAAATAATAAACAAATTTGGAAATAGATTGGATCTAAAATAAATAAGGTTAATATAGCAATGATATGACTCAGGGCTAGAGGGGACTTTGAGTCACTCCCTGGTGCAAACTGTCCACTCCTCAGAGGGCATGAAAAGAGTTAAATACTAAAACCCCAGGCTGGTAGTAGAAGTTTGAATCCTAGCTACTGTCCCTGGGGGTGAGAGGAAGAGATATTTGATAGTCCAAAGCAGAGAGTAAATATAGAGTAAATTACTTCCATGTAATTGGGGAGATTATTTCAAGTAGATTACAACTTAGAAATGGATTGCTTCTTTTCAAAACCCAGGGTGACTTGGACATCTTTCACCATGACATCAAAGTGGCAACGAGGGAAGGCGCAATCCTTGGCTTTCCGGGGCAGCTGTAGCTAGGATATCGTGTAAAGTCAAAGCTAAGCATCTTTGATACTTGAATTACTCAGATCTGTGCAGTAGCTAATAGGAACAGAACCATAGAGAGACATAGAACTGTGACCGATAGAAACGCACCACCTTAAGGATCTGAACTGTGTGCTCTCGTAAACAGAAAATTCTTGCCATTGATACAATCTCCCTCATTCAAGGGAATGGTCCCTCTGATTTGAAATGACGTGAAAAAGCATGGGAGGGGTCTGTGTGGGTCACCTCAAAGAATTATCATACATTTTTTTCATATAATGAGTCATTTTTTCCAGTAGCTTCCATTCTTTGGTTCTAGCGCTTTGTTTTGAAGCCAGTAGGAATATGTTCCAATGTTGTGTCCAGGTAGTAGCCTTTTAAATATTATTCTCCTCTTTGTAAGTGTGTAGGCTCTCGAACCAGAGAAGCCTTGTTGAGATTCACGGCATCCTTATCTATCACCTCTCTGACTTTGGACAAATTGCTTAACCTCTCTCGGCCTTGATTTTCTTATTTATTTATTTGTCTGTTTATTTAGATTGTATTTATTTATTCATGAGAGATACACAGAGAGGCAGAGACATAGGCAGAGAGAGAAGCAGGCTCCAGGCAGGAAGCCTGTTATGGGACTCTATCTCAGGACCCAGGGATCACCACCTGAGCCAAAGGCAGATGCTCAACTACTGAGCCACCCACCCCAGTGCCCCTGATTTTCTTATTTATGAAATGGAAACTATAATAATATTTGCCTCAGAGGCAAAAAGTTGTGAGAACTAAACAAGAAAATGCACATAAAGCACTTGGCACATCATGCGTTTTATGATTATGCTGATAATCACACATAATAAATTATTTGTTACACGATGTGTTTAGCCTACTCACAGTTCTATTTTGTTTAAGTCAGTTCAGTGTGTAGTAACCAGAATTGAACAAAAAGCTCCAGGTATGTTCTGATAGTACAAAGTACACTATCATCTCCTTTATTCTAGGTTCAATACTTCTGTTGACGCAACCAATTAGACTATTAATCTTTTTCTGTTTTTATCTTTTTTTGGGAGGGGGAGGAATGTCTACCCAATCAAACAGTTCAGTAAAATCTCTGTTGTACTTTGGCGTTTAGTTTTAGATGTTGGTGCAGGACTTCACATTGATCCTATTACATGTGGTCTTTCTTTCAAACCTGTGCAATCCGTTTGTTTATTTATTCATTATAGAAACTTTCAAAAATACATGTGTCATGGGCCAGACACAGTTATCTGCTATGTTCTGAGTTTTTTTGATTCATTGAAGTTTCAGTAGAGCACAACTTCTATATCTTCATCCAAATTTTATAACATGTTGGATAATACAGAGTTAAGGGCATAAGCCTAAGCAATGTCTTTAGAAACTTCCTTCAGTACTGACCAGCATCCTGAGGACACCGTAATTTAATCATTATGAATTCATCTTGTGATATCACTTAGTACAAATAATTTTTCAACTTGACCCGTGAGAAATCCTGACATCTTCTCAGAATTCTTGTTCAAGTCAAAGTTCACTAGATCTGTCTGGTTATCCAATTCAGTATTCCCAGAAAAATAAGACTAATCTCATATCATTTCTTTTTTAGGTAAAATTAGGCTGGCTTGTTTTCTAAAGGGCTCAGAGGACAGATTTTCATAACCTCTTCTAGAATTTTGAAGAATCTAAAGAAAGACAGAACATAGTGACTAAAACATGACAAATGTCCATGTTCATCCCTACCACATGTGGCACAGTGAGGACATTTGGTGAGAAGGTTGGGAAGTTTAGTTAGGCGGAAAAGTCTATCCTAGGGCACTGTTCTTCTTTATTGTGAAAAATTTGCTTTATATTTTACTTAGATTTTCCCCCTCCTGGGCTGCTTCTGGTAGGGGGTATGCTTGTACTCATCTCTGATACTTCCTGTCACAGTGCATGACTACTCAAAAGTGATCATGAATTGCTTTGCAAATTGACGTATTCAAGGTTTATTTGTAAACTAATGCCTAGACTATTACAATTCAGGAGAAATGACACACCCTCTCCCCTTTCAGTCTAGGATATAGCAAATAGAGAAGATATGTGTAGGTCTTAAGACATCCCTAGAAACTGTTAGAGAGGGTCAGGATAGTTGCCCCCTTAAACTGCAGACAACTTTCAGATGATTAGCAACAGAGGCTACTGAATGAGAAGCAGGAAAATGGCTTTCTTAAAAATATTGGGAAATTGATGATCTTTCTTTCTCCTTGGTCATTACTGGGATTTTGGAATTCCGGGGGAGAAATTGCATGTTAAAAAAAGTTTTTGTCCCATTCTGATCTTTGCAAAGACTTTTCTTAAATTTGTTCAGGGTAAGAGATTGCTTCTATGGATGTCGTAAAGATAAGTATTATCTCTGTATATTTGTATCACTAGCACAATGCTTAGCAGAGATGAGGTACTCAATAACTGTTGGATGAACGAATACTATTTGAGAAAGTGCTTTGTAGACTGTAAAACCTTGCAAAAATGAAAAGATGATAAGAACAATTGCTTATGAGGCTGAGAAACTGCCGTGAAACTCCTGTCCTAATGTACTAGACACACACACATACACACACACACATTCACCCTTTGATTATTAGCTTTTTCTTTTTTTTTTTTTTTTTTTTTAAATGGGAAAGGTATAGGGGCACTGAGTACTTTTTAACATTTAAATCAAAACATGTTTGTTTGCTTTCTTATTACTGGTTGTTCATTTGCTCTTCTGGCTTTTGTTGGCAAACATATACTTGATATTATTGTCCTTAGTTACCCTGAAACCTTCCCGGCTTACCCATCTTTGGTCTGTCATACAGTTTTGACTTAGATTTTTCCAACTGTTAGACTGTCAGGCTTTCAAGGATACATTCTTAAACATCAGTTTCTTTGGAAGTACTTGAACCAGACAGAAGTCAAATGGCATGATGTAAACCAATAGTTTTTCAATGAAGAAATGAAAAGTCTCAATAATGGCAAATAAGAAATCTAACCTATTGACACCAATTTGGTTACACTCTATTGATTCCTACAAAAACATTATGAAAGAGAGTGCTGCATACACTCTACTGATCAGATTACAAGTATACTTCTGAGAAAAGACAAAAATAGTGTAGGATATGAGCCTTTGCCTTGAAGTGTCACCTGATGTTAACTGTCCCTCACTGACTCAGGTATTTTCCTGGATTCAGATGGATCAGGTTGTCAGTAGAGAATCCACAAACTGCATGTGGTCATGGCCACTCGACTGAGTGGGCATGATCTGGAGATGCAGTAGGGGAATCTAGCAAGAGAGCAGTCGATAATGACCTAAAAAAACCCCCTCATCTTGCTACTTACTAAGTGACAGTGATTAGTAGGGTGTACAAAACGATGAAAATTCTAAAGATTTCCACAAATGTCTCAGTTTCTTACTTAGGGCTTCAGGGTCTTTAGAGATATAGTCCAGATTTGTTTTTTGGCTGTTTTGCTTCTTCTCGTGGAAACCGGTAAAGTGGTGGTGGGTTGGGTGGGTGGGTGAGGCTTCACAGGTCCCTCATTCCAACTGAGCTAAATGTACCGGGAGGGGTCCCCTGAGAAGCCAAGACAGTTCTACATATGCCAGCTTCACATAGCTCAACAGGGACTTGACACTCGCACACTGTGTAGCTCTCATCCTTCTGGGCACTTGGCAAATCCAAAATTCCTAGATAGCATGGTTTAGGGTGGCAATCTGGAAGGTGGGGAGGATCGGGGGCCCTATCTTGAGGCTGCTTTGCCTAGCAAGCATAAAATTTTTACTTAGCTTGAATGCTTATTTTGGCATATTTTGGAGATGAGCAGATGGAGATAATGGAGGAAGTTGCTGAGAAAGTCCTGAGTCACCCCTAGGTACTACCCGTGGAACCTAGAGTTGATGAATACTGCAAAGCTTCTCATATCTGATTGTGCTGTATTTATGGACACAGCTATGCATATACTTTTCAGGTTTTCTACTGCTTTATTTTGATCATCTTGATTTAATCCTTGCAAGCTCATATTCCTTCAGTAAAGTCTTCAAATGAAAGAAGGAAAAGGCACCTTGGAGGCCCGTGTTGGATCTTCCTCAAGACAGGCCCAACAGGTACTCATCCAGACTCTCTTGTGCCCTTCCTGTGATGGGGACATCCTGTCAGAGGACACGGCCCATGGTAACTAGACCCCCTGATTGTCACATAATCATTTCTCTGTGTTGGGCTGAACATTTCAACCTTATGTTCCACACACTGGCCCTTATTTTGATCTTTTAAACTATACAGAGATGTTTCTGTTTTCATATGAGGCTGCTCAAATACATGAGCCAGTAACCATATAGGATTAGAGTTATAGAATTTGGGTGTATGATGGGCTGAATTGCATTCCCTTCAAATTCTTATATTGGTCTTAGCCCCCATTAACTCAGAAGGTGGCTGTACTGGAGATAGAGTCTTTAAGGAGATAGTACGTTAAAACTGAGAATATTAAGGTGGGCCCTAATCCAATATGGCTGGTGTCCTTGTAAGAGAAAATCAGGACACAGAGACACATAGAGGGAAGGACGTGTGAAGGCACAGAGAAAAGACAAACTCTGCAAGTCAAGGAGAGAAACCTCAGAAGAAACCAACCCAACCGACATCTTGTCTCAGATTTCGAGCCTCCACAACTGCAAGAAAATAAATGCCCGTTGTTGAAGCCACCCAGTCTGTGTAACTGTTATGGCAGCCCAAGCAGATGAATTCAAGAGTCAAATGTAGATGGGGTTAGAGTCAAGGCGATGGGGTAGGATCATCTAGGGAAATATGTAGGATTAGAGGGCAAGAGGACTGTGGGAGAAAAATATGGGAAATTGGCCTATTTTTGAGAGCAGGCATAGGGAGAAGGGCCTGGGAGCAATCCTGAGAGAAGAATCAAGAGAGTGGGGTTAAGGAAGACCATGGAAGAGAGTTCTCTGCCCTAAATTCCTTAACCTTGCATCCATTTTCGTCAAAGTTGTCTTCAGCATTTAAACTCTCTCTCCTTTCCTTGTCCCCATGAACCAGGGCAAGACCTGGGTTTTAAGTCTGAAAATTGGTCATCATAACATACAAAGGTAGAGTGAAAGGGTTTATACTAGTGTCATTGAATTACGGGTCAGTCTCAGAATTTGCTTGGTGAATTTTTGAAAGTGCACATTCCTTTGACACCACACTATGAAAATTAGATTTCAGTATAAATTTGCAGTGAGGTTCCACCACAGATTTTGAAAACAAGCAAATGAAGAAATAAAACCACACGCAATTCCCCGGATGTTTCCGATGTGCACACTTGAGCTACACTAATCCAGATGAAAAAAAAATTTTTTTTTCTGCATACCCAGAAATGATGTCAGACAATTACAGATTTCACACTTCGTGGAAAATTGACATTTCCTTCTTTTGGGGGATTGTTTTATGAGTCCAGGGGACACAGCCTAAGTTTCCTATTCTTATTACCTTATTACTTTTAATATAATATTGAAAAGGGTGCCTGAGTGGCCCAGTTGGTTGGCCATCTGCCTTTGGCTCAGCTCATTATCTCAGGGTCCTGGGATTAAGCTCCCGTGTTGGGGTCCCTGCTCTTCACAGAGCCTGCCTCTCCCTCTCCCCTCTCTCTCTGCTCCTCCTCCCTCTCCTCCAGTTTCTGCTCTCATTCTCTCTCTCTTTCAACTACATAAATAAAATCTTAAAAAAATAATAATATCGAAAGGGATAGTTGTTGTCCTGGTAGCCTTGTGGGATGCTTATGCCCCTCCTCCCAGCATCGGCCTCCGGTGCCTACCAGGCACTGTACTATTCCCATAGTTCCGAATCCCAGTCTGAAACAGACGATGAAAGCTTAGAGCAGTCAATCTTATTGACCATCACATTATTCTTTGTGACTTGGGAGAGGACCCCTGTTTTCTCAAATGTTCTATCTGTTGAGAATTAGGAACCACTTCTATGTAATAAAGAACTACTGCTCATCGTCGGGAAGTATGCTCTCCCTTCTTGTGGAAGAAAACTTATGACATTGAACTTGATAAAAGCCATCATTTTCACAAGCTCAAATAAAACAAGTCTTATCTGTCTCCCCTCCCACTGCTATAGGTTCACGTATGAGGAGGATACCAAACTGGGAAGAAGGCACCCTAGGCTTTAGGCGAAAACAAATCAGGGCTAATCAGGGTAACCCAATTGGTTACAAAACAGTGAACTGTGCTACTTTAACCTAGATGTTCCAAGGAAACTCTATCATGTTCTTTATTCATTTCCGAATGGTTGTTTAACCACTGCTTCATTATTTCTGGGAAACTGGGAAGGGCAATGGGGTCTTGAGAAAAACCAGAACAGCCAGACTCTGTTAATTTCGTTCAGGTAATCAGGTATCAGGTGTTAGGTTAATTAGAATTAATTAGTCGTAGGTTCTGAGGAGGTGAGTAGGTACAGCTTTTAATGGGCTCTGCCTAAGACATCGCAGTGGGAAGTTGTGTGTTTGGGGGGCGGGCAGTGGGGAGGGGAGTGCCTTGCCCTAAAATTGACCAAATGTGCCTGAACTCGTCTGACTTGACTGGTTTCTCTGCTTTAGGGATGCCCAGAATATATTTCCTGCCCAAATTTATTTTTATCCAGGTGTCCTAGTGTCTGACATTCCACCCTTAAAGACTCAATCCTTTGGCCTTTTCCCATTCCTTTAAAATGGAAATTCTCTTAGTTTGCACAAAACACGAAACTAATTCATGCCAGCAAGGTAGTTACCAGCTTTGTTTTCCAATGGCTGAAAGGGACTAGCAGAACTGAAAGGACCTTGGAGTTTCATCAGTGGGAATGATGGGGGGGATTGCTAAGGAGGTTTGGGGGAAAGCTCAGAGAGGAGAGGGCAGGGCAGACGGACAGACCCACACTTTGCCTACCTGGGGATTTTGAATGGGGCTGCGTCTGCCCTCTTGGTACTGCTTCAAAGCAAAACCCAACACACGAACAACTTTGAGAGTTACTTTCATCTATTGCACTATTTCAACAGCTGGACTGGCCAGGACTTCTAGAGTAGAGAAGGGTGGTTAGCTCTGCGACTGTAGCGTGAACTGTAAATCATGACATTTATTTGGACACAGAGGCTAGATCATTAATGTTTGAGGAGCACCTTTCAAAACTCAAAGGCAGAGGACAGAAAATGGTGTCAGTCCTTTATACCACTTCTCCCTTTTTGAGGCAAGTTAGAGAGATTGAGTTAGGAAGCATTAAAAGATCATTTTGTTTCCCCTTTCAATTTTCTTCCTTTCGCTTAGAAAGAACCCCCTTTCAGGCCAAAGCCCATTTGATGTGGCCATGGTTCCTCTGTGTTTCACTCACTGGTCCCCCATTTCTGCCGGACCCACATTTCAATCGACCACGTCTCCGGAGGGAAATGATTCTAGGGACCTCACTTTAAGGGGACAGGAACCTCTGGCGTCTTATCATGCTGCCAGGCTGTGCTAGGCAAGGCGGCTCTTCGCTTGGGCGCAGGGAAGTAACGCAGTAGGTCACCGCTCAAGCGTCTTGGCGAAGCCGGGAAGCGCATGGGGAGCCCGAACCACTGCTGTTGGTGGGGGCACTGGGCACTTGCATCTCACCTTCAGATTTTGGCCCTGATTAAATTAAGCTACGCAGGTGGAGTCCTGGTTCGTGAGAAGGGTACAGAGCCGGGGGACATGCTGGCCTTTCTTCCTCCTGCCGCGTTTGAGGACACAGAAGGGGGTTCTGGCCAAATTAGCCAGTTATTGGTTCCCCGAATAATTCGAGTTGTAGACACCTGACTTGACTCTGTGAGTGAGTGGGAGGCTGTGTTCCCTGAGTGTTTTTGCATCTCGGTTTGCATGTCACTACATGAACCTGCAGCCCACAGAGCACTGCTATCTAATCAGGTGCATCAGTCCGTGGTGGAGACGAGAGGGGAGGAACGCCCCTCTGACTCAGATTCTGCACAAACAAAACTCAGTCTCCTTAGCAAAGCAGGGGAGAGCACCCGAGGCTGCTCAGATCCCATCTTTCCCTGCAAGCTGCCGGGCGGGGCAAGTGGGTGAGCTTTTATGGCAAGATAAGCAACACGAGGGCTCCACTTTGGTATGCTACACAAAATTAAAATGTCAATATTTACACATGACCTTCAAGGCTCTTACACTCTTGCTTTCTTAGGATTTGGTACAGACTGCATTTTCCTTAGTCCGTTACCAACAGCTTGGAAATTCAGTTAGAGGACATAACCCAAATGTTCTCCAAATGTTGCTTCCAAATGGTCATCTTTGAAAAGTGCTGTTTGAAGGCGCGCACCCTCTCTGCACTGAGAGCTGTCGCTCTGCTTGCCTAACTGCAGGAGAATTATCCAAAGATTAAAACCACCGATGATAAAGACAGTGCTGTGCAGCGGACTTTAATTTGTTGATAACTAAGGCACAAGAGGCCTTTTTACATGCTTCTTGAAGCTTCACTATTGTGTATTGCACATTCCGCCCCTGCTTGTGTGCTGACACAAATAAACACGATCATAACGGTTGAAATGTAGTTAGAAACACAATTGAGAACATCTGTATTGTAAGCAGAAATAAATTAGAAATACTGAAGTGTTTTGTAGCTGTGAAAACGAAGAAATAAAAAAATAACCCACAGTACCTGGATTAAGCGGTTATAAATAATGTATAAAGCAAAAATCTCATTACCCCCTGTGTAAACTCCCCCCTAATGAAATATATTTTATGAATGTAGTAACACTGTAATAACCAAAGCATTTGTTTTTCCCCCACAAACTTTCCACTTCATAACTGTAAGATTGTTCGGATTTACAAGTTGGGGACAAAACATCGCAGAGTTTACCGGTTTGGGTGTCTTCCTCGTGACCTTCAGCTCCGGGACTGCTTACTGCACACCTTCACACTCCACCATTTATCAGGATGGCACTTTGCACACGGCAAAGCTTGCCCCAAATACCATCACATAAAAACCAGCAGAAGTGAACACAGACCCCCACAGACCTGGACGAAAAGGCTTTGAGACGGTTGGGGAAGGCAGGTGAACTCCACCTGTGCAGGTCAGACACCTGCTGTGGCCCAGAGGTGCACGCAGGGCCCAGGCTGCTAGCCACAGAATCCAGCCTGTTGCTGATGTCACTGTAAGTAAAGTGACAGCTGTCAGGTTAGTGTGCTTTGTCCAACTGAGCTATGAGGCCATTCCAGGGGTGGCCGGAATGTTCCACCTGGGCACCGTCCTTAGCATTTCCAGGAACCAGGAGAAAAGCAGTTCTCTGCCTGGCCCTCTCACGCCTGCCTGCAGCAACCCTCCCCTATAAGGTTTCTTGTTTGTTTTTAAAATCCTAAACCCATGGTCAGTCTCTGGAACATCATGGGCCTCAGCAGCATGCCGAAGGGTCAAGCATGACTCTGGAGTCCCGTTATTTATGAAACCATGTGCTCCTGTGTCAGGCAAGGTGAGCCCCATATCTTTAAGATATACTAGGGTAAGAAGTAAAGCATAGAGAACTGACTCAATACATCCTTTGTATAAAAGGAGCTACTTACCGTAAGCCTGTGTCCTACCTCAAATACCTAATGATTCCTCTGAGCTTCTAATTAATGAATTAATGTACGTCCTATCTGGCTCTCCTCATGTCCTTGGAATGTTTCCTAACTGAGTCACAGATATCCATGCAGATACCTGCCTGAATCTAGCCTGATGCTTGGTCAGTTGCAACTCTTAACCTGCATGACTTGTGCCCATGTTCCATTTTTGCCCAGCCCCCTTGGGACAGCAGTGGTGGCCAATGGCTGAGCAGAATGGCCCCAGTAGATTCCCTTCCAGTATGATGTCATTTCTGGGCTCATTTTTGGAGTCATAGTCAGAAACTTGAAATTTCTCCTCATTTTGGTATGCAGCTATGGCAATAGTGAGGGAAATTATTGGATTATGAGTCAAAAGACTCGCTCTTAAGGCCCACCTTGCCCCCTCACTACCTGATGTTGGATCAGTCCATTTCTGAGCCTCGGTTATCTAGAAAACAGAGATGCTAATTCATACTTCTTTTAGTGGGACTAAATAAAGGAATGCAAATAAGAGACTTTATACAGTTTAAAGTATTATTGAGTGGTATCACTGGGTTACTGAGTGGTGTCATCTATTTGTCTTAGTCTGTTTGAGTGGCTGAGGCAAAATACCAGAGGCTTCCACGTGGTCTAAAGGTGCAAGGTTGCTCTCTGGAGCTTCTCTCTCTCTCTCTCTCTCTCTCTCTCTCTTTTTTTTTTTTTTTTTTTTTTGGAGCTTCTCTTTAAAGGGCACTAATTCTATTCTTGAGGTCTCTGCTTTCTTGACCTAATCACCTACCAAAGTCCCCACCTCCTCATACCATCACTTTGTTGGTTAGAATATCCACATATGGATTTTGGGGGGACACATTCAGACCAGAGCATCATTATTAAAAAGAAATGTCTATCCTACCTTCATTACAATGTAGTTTGAGGATCAAATTAAATCAAATCTGCGAAGAGGGCTTTGAAGAGTGTAAAGAGCTCATCAGTGCAAAGTCCATAACTATACTGAGAATGGAGCATATGTCAGCTGGATTACCTATGGTCACTAGTTCCCTGTCCACATTTGCCACAGCAGCACAGTCTTGTAGACCGAAAAGGGGGTACAGAGGCTGGAGATACTAGAGCTAGCATTACCTTTATCAAAACCTTCTATTGTGAGCCCTTCCATTAATTGTTTGGGATCTTTGTTTCATTTTTTCTTTTCTTTTTTTTTTTTTTTTTTTTTAACATGAAGGAAAAACAGTCACCTCCTAATAGAGTTGTTGGGGAAACATAATTGAAATGAGTTCCAAAGGTAGCTCTTATGGACAAAGTTATGTGAAGGACATAAATTGTGCATGAACTCTTCCAGCAATGAATAGGCACATCTCCACATACCCCTAGGATCTCAAGCTGATAATGTAACAACAAGAACCTATTGAATCAGGACAAGGTGATGGTTCTGCTCGTGTGACAATCTAGGTCTCAGAGTCTGGTATGCGGGCAGGGTGTAAAGAGCAGATTGCATTTTTGAAAGAAAGGTTAAGCTTGAATGTTTTGGACAGGAGGTGGTTAGATGCATTTTTAAAAAGTCCTTGAATTTACCTGATGAGTTTTGTGTCCTTGTGATGGTTGTAGCCCATTCCAGGTTATGAATAAATTTAGCAACACAAAAGAGGTCATTGAAAAATCTCTCGCTCAGATGCTCCATTTCCTCTGATGCCCCTTCCAGCTTTCTCCTCTTCTTCACTAATTTGGCAACCTTCCAGGCTGCCCTTCTGATCATTGTGAGTTTAAGATTAGTGGTTTGTGGTTTTAGAAATGTTTTGAAACTTTTATAGGAGAGCTGTGGAAAGGTGGAGGTTTCCAGAAAAGCCTGAATAGAGGTTAATTTCTTTTATTTATTTATTTTTGGCTTTCAAACAACCTTTTATTTGGAACTAATTTCAGACTTAAGAAATGTTGAAATACTATAAAGTGTTCCTTCCCATCCTTCACCCTGCTTCCGCTCATCTTAACAACTCTCATCGCCATATTAGTTATCAAGAATAAGAAATTAACATTAGAACATTATTATTAACCAAACTATAGACCTGATAAGAAATCCACTAATTTTCCCGCAAATATCATTTTTTGGTTCCAGGATCCGATCCAAGACCCCACGTTGCATCTTACCTCTAATCTGTGACAGGTCTCAGTCTTTGCTTGTCCTTCATGATTTGGGCGTTTTGTGAAGAGTAATGATCAGTAATTTCGTGTAATACCGTTTAATTTAGGTTTGTCTAATGCTTTCTCACAAATGCAGTTTTGGGAAGAATATCACAGAAATGATACTATGTCTCTTTTTAGCACATCATAGATTGATGATGCGATATATCTTATTATGGGTGATATTTACCTTGATCACTTGGTTAGGCTGGTGTCTCCTGGTTTCTCCACTATAAAGTTGCTATCTTTCCCTTTGCGTTGGTAAGTATTTTGAGGGAGCTACTTTGAGTTTGTTCAACTCCTGTTTATTTGTTTTGAATTTCTTTTGCATAACGGGCAGACCCCTTTGTATTTTCTTCTATCTCAGTTCTGACACATAGGATCACACACTCTTAGATACTCTTTGGATTGTTCAAGAACATATCCATCCAACTGAGTAAATTTAAAGATCTAATTGGCTTTATTCAACAATTCAGGAACCAGGCAGCAGCCCATCTAGCAAGTAGAAAGGAGCTCCCAGGAGTTGTACAAAATGGAAGGTTTTTATAAGAAGAAGGCGAATGATACAAGGAAGTTAAAAGAGTGGATTATTCCAAGCAAAGTTACTTTCCCTTAGGGGAAAGCAGGGGGGGGGGGGTGGGTCTTATCATGCAGATTACCTCACTAGGGCTGATCAGGGAAATTCCAGACTGATTGGTTTAAAATTCCACTCCTGGGAGAGGTTGAAACTGCAATTAGGTTTGTTAACCTTAAAATTAAAACTGCCAGTTATTCTACCAACAAAAATGAGTTTATTTGGGAATAGCGGAGAATTGTTATCCAGGACAAGCAAGCTATGGCAAGACCATGGGCAAGTCCAACCAGCAAAAGAAAGGAACCTTATTTTATAGAGAAGAAGAAGGAAGTTGGGAGTTGTTTTGAATGAAAGTCCATCGGAGAGAAGCAAATGTTAAGGGTGATGACAGTTTCTCCGCTGGCTAAGATGCAGGGGTAGTCGGTTTGCTATAGAAGATGCAACACTCAGCTTTTCCTTTTGGGGCCCATTATTGACAATTCTTCCTGTAAATGACATTGAATGGTATAGCTCTCCCTTCCATCCTCCCCTTCTAGCATCCTGAGTCCATTTCAGTGAAGTTTCCCTTTATTAATTTTCACAGGCTTGGTATTAAGTCTTGGTGGCACTTAGCAAAAGTGACTCTATTTTGGGCCTGTAGTTTCTTTTAAACAGAGGTTTTGCCTTTTTTTCACTTAATAATGGATGTCATGGTTTTCCTCATTCTTTTATAGTTGTATGGTTCTCCATTGTGTGGATCTACCAATTTATTCAAGCTCTCTCCTACATATGGGCATTTAAGTGCTTTGCAATTACAAATGGTGCAGCAATGAATATGTTTGTGCATATGCATTTTCATAATATTGGAGATATAGAATGGGCTAGAAATGGGCTTGCCAGGTCAAAAATAAAATGTATGTGTAATTTTGTTAGATATTGCCAAATGTCCCTGCAGGAGGTTTGTACCAATTTGCATTCCCACTGGAAATGTATGGAAGTGCCTGTCCCCACATAGCTTCACCAAGGAACTTTACTAACAGAAAGTACTCTGATGTTTTAGAGTTTTGCCAGTTTGATAGGTGAGAAATGGATTTCTTTAATTATGAGCATTTCCCCACGTTTGAGGGCCATTTTTAATCTCTCCTTTTTTTCAGTGAATTATCTATGTCTTTACCTCATCTTTCTATCAGGGTTTCGGTCCTCTGTCCCTCAATTTTTAAGATTTCTTTATATATGAGGTTTCTCCAGTATATGTTAAAACATCTCCCCATCTGTCTGCTGTCCTTTTACTGTGTTTACAGTGTTTTTGTCATGCAAAAAATTTAATTTGTATGCAGTCAAATTTATCAATTTTTTTTATTATCCCTGGATTTTAAATTATAGTTACCAAGGTTAAAGAATAATTTAGCTATGTTTTCCTCTGTACTGTATGATTTCAGTTTTTACATTTAGATTCCTAATCTACTTCGAGTTCATTCTACCGTACGATTTGAGATATGGATTTAATTTTATCTTTTTCCAAATGACTACCTAGTTGTTCCAGGACTATTTATTAAACAGTACCTCTTTACTCCAGTAATTTGAGGTGCCACTTTTCCCATATACTAAATTTCCATTTGTATTTGGGTCTATTTCTGGACTATTCTATTCCATTAGTCTGTCTATTTTTCTATTCATGGTCCTGCACCACACTGTTTTAATTATCAAGGTTTTATAGAATGTTTTATTTTCTTGGTACCACACACATTTTTTTTTTTCTTTTTCAGGGGTTTTCTACCAATCTTGCAATTTTTTCCCCATATGAACTTTGGTAGCAAATTGTTTAACTTCAGAATATAGCTTGTTGATATTTTATTGTAATTGTAGTAAATTTATAAATTAACTTAGGGAGAACTGATATTTTTATGATGCTATATAATTCTGTCCAAGAACATGGGATGTCTTTCCATTTACTCAAAACTTTATTAGTATCTTTCAGGAGTGCTTAAAAATTTTTCCTTGTACAGGCTTGCACACTTCTTGTTAAATTTCTTTGTAAGTATTTACTACATTTTGAGGCTGTTGTAAATGGGGTTCTCTGCCATTATTTCCACTAGTTATTGTTTGTTTGTATAAGGGCTACTGATTTTTATTTTAATTTTATATCCTATTATTTCAATAAATTATTTTATTGTTTGAGTTAGTTTTATTAAGATTTTCTGGAGTTTTCCAGGTATATTGTCTTATTTGCAAATGCAGTTTTTTTCCCCCTTTAATCATTCTCATGCCTCTAACTGATTTCTCTTGTCCAGTTGCATTAGCTAATTGGGTAATTCAGCAGAGATAGTGGACATTTGTATATTGTTCTTGATCATAGTGGAAATGGCTTGAATGTGTCTCCATTAAATAAGAAATTGGCTTTAGAACTAATCATCAATTTGAGAAAGTATGCATTCATTCTACATACTGGAGTAGTTTTACCATGAGTGGATGTTAAACGTCAGTTGCTTTCTCAGTGTCTATGGAAATTGTTACATAATTTTTCCCTTTAAGACTTATTGCTATGTGTAGTAGGCTGAATAATGGTCATTAGGCCCTACACCCCTAGAATCTGTAAATGTTATTGCCATTAGCTAAACCCCAGGACCTGACCTCTGCTATCTACCTGCTTGTACTCACCAACCTTTGCTTCACATTTTTCCTTAAATTCTTCTTTCTAGCTTCTCTCTTAACTCAGGAAAATGGAAAGTGAAACCACTCCTTGAACGATAGGAACTGCCCTGACAAGACCTCCAGCTGGCCCAGACCACCCAGACCAGTTTGAATATAACTCCTGAATTGTGCCTGTGCAAATGGACCATGGAGTGACCCCTGGAATGAACAACACCTACCTTTACCTCATTATAAACTAAAATCTCTCCCCAAGAAGGAGGACAAGCCTCATTTACATAACACACAATGTGTGGAAAGGCATGTTTCCCTAAGGTGCATGAGTGACCTCTGCCTATGATGACAGGGCTTCCTGTTCTAAATATTCATCCTACCCCTAAATAAAAGGAACCTATCCACCCTTGCCTGGGGAGTCGTGGCTTTGGAAGCAGCTCGCCATGTTCTCCTTATTTGCTGTAAGTAAAGTATGCTTTGTGTGACAACTCAACCTGATGCAGTTTCTGATTCACCAAGGAGTAGAACTCACCTTTGTTTGGTTACATTATATGATAATACTGGGTTATCTGAGTGGATACCCGAGTGCATATCCTTGAATGCATTAAACGTGTGGTTGGTTATGAGAGAGAAGTAGGGTGAGGTTAGATACATGCATGGAGGAGAAGGTGATGTGAAGATGGGAAGACAGATTGCAGTGATGCCACAAGCCAAGGAATGCTGGTGGCCACCAGAAGCTGGAAGAAGCAGGAATACATTCTCCCAGAGCCTGTAGGAGAATGATTCTTCCAACATCTTGATTTAGACTTCTCACCTTCAGAAGTTCAAGAGGATAAGTTCCTGTTGTTTGAAGTCATGAAGTTTGTGAAATTTCTAAGACTGGCCATAAAAAACAGATGGAGATTTTGGTACTGAGGTGTGGATGTAACAAATACCTAAAAATATAGAAATGGCTTTACCAATTGGATAATGAGTAGAGGCTAGAAGAATTTTGAAGTACATGATAGGAAAAGCCTGGGTTGCCTTAAACCAAATGTTAGTAGAAATATAAATGTTGGAACACCTGGGTGGCTCAGCAGTTAAGCATCTGCCTTTGGCTCAGGTCGTGATTCTGGGGTCCTGGGATGGAGTCCTGGATGGAGTCCTACATCGGGCTCCCTGCACAGAGCCTGCTTCTCCCTCTGCCTGTGTCTCTGCCTCTCTCTCTCTGTGTCTCTCATGAATAAATAAATAAAATCTTAAAAAAAAAATGTTAAAGATGCTTCTTGTGAGTATCCAGAAGGAAATGAGGTCTGTTATTAGAGACTAGAGAGAGATGATCTTTGATTTATAGTGGTAGAAAAGTTAGCCGAATTGTATCCTACAGTTGTGTGTAAAGCAGAATTTGCAAGTAATGAAGCTGGATATTTAGCTAAGGAAATTTCCAAGCCAGGTATTAAAGGTGTAGCCTGGTCTCTTCTTGTTGCTTAGAGTAAAATGACAGAGGAAGGAGGTAAATTGAGAAAAGAATTGTCAAGCAAAAAAGGAACCAGCACTTGATGGTTTGGGAAATTCTTAGCCTATCTGGATTACAAATGAAGCCCAAATGAGAGGATTCAGGAATTTAGGAGATTAGGAATGTTTGCTCTGGAGAGAAGGCCAAGGATGTGGTAGGACAACCTTTGGTTAGTGTAGAAGGGATGTAAGCATTTTGGATCATGTTTGCAAATACAGACAGTTCCCCCATGTAGGATGGTTCGACTTAAAATTTTTCAACTTTATGATGGTGCCAAAGTGATATGCATTCAGAGAAATCACACTTCGAATTTAGATCTTTCCCTGGGCTAGCGATATGCTGTACCATCCTCTCTTGTGATGCTGGGCCTTGGCAATGAGCCACAGCTTCCAGTCGGGGATGCGATCAGGAGGGTAAACAGCTGATACACTGACCACTATGTACCCACACAACCGTTCTGTTTTATACGTTCAGTACAGTATTCAATAAATTACATCAGCTATTCAATACTTCAGTATAAAATGGGCTTTCTGGGAGATGATTTTGGCCAAGTGTAGGTTAATGTAAATGATCTGAGTACATTTAAAGCAGACTGGGCTAAGTTATGATAACCAATAAGTTAGGGTCTTAAATGCATTTTTGACTTCTGGTATTTTCAACTTACAATGGTTTTATCAAGATGTAACCCCATCATAAATTGAGGAAGATCTCTATTTCGTTTAGAATTTTTGCATTGTTATTTGTGAGTGTTGAGCTCTGTGGGTTTATTTCTTCCTATTGTCTTTATTTATTTAGATAGGAGTATTTACACCATAAAAAGGATTAAAAAGCCTCCTTTCATTTTCAATGTTCTGAAGCAATTTATAGAGCAACGGGACTAGCTAGTACAATGCCTTGTGAAATCAGCTGTGCCTGGTGATTTTTTTTTTTTGTGGGGGAGCACCTTAATAACTGTCTGTATTTCTTATATGGAAATTGCTCTGTTTAAGCTTTCTAACCCTAATAAGATCAATATGTATTTCCCTAGGAAGTTGCCCATTTCATCTCAGTTTTTGAATTTATTTGCACAGAGGTCTGTAACTAAGTCTGTTATGATTTAAAAAAAAATTATGAAAAAAATCGTTTAGATGGTTATTTCCTTCTTTTCATTTCTTTTTCTTTTTCTTTTTTTTTTTTTACTTGAATTTTCATACATTTTCCCTTTTGGGGGGGGATTAAGTTAGCTAGTGGTTTATCTACTATTAAAATTTTCTTCCCCTGTGTTGGGATTTTGATCCTTTACCATTCACTGAATGTCTGCATGGCAATGGAGATATAACCACTTTTCTATCTCTTCTATTTTTTTAGTTGCAAGAATTTTACTTTGACCCAATATGCAGCAGTTATGTAGTAGTGTTTCACTCCCACCCCCACCTTTGTTTTAGTATTATATGCACATGTATATGTTTTCAAATGCTCTGTATCAGTCCTTTTGTTGAAGTTCTCCCAGTCATGATTTGGTGGGAAGAAGCTTATTCTTCAGTAAATTCTTCAAGGATAGTTCATAGATCCAGTTTTCCATAAATGCCTGTATGTTGAAAATAATTTGATATATTAGATATATCCTAATGTTAATGGATGTAGTCAAGGACCTCTTGATGATATATAAAATCCCTTTTTTCACAATTTCTTTCACTGAACTCTTAAACTATGTTACTCCATTGTTGCCTTCTTTATAGGTTGGTTTTAAAAACTGATGCCAGTCAGGATGCTTGGGTGGCTCAGGTAGTTGTGTCTGACTCTTGATTTTGGCTTAGGTCATGATCTTAGGGTCTTGAAATCAAGCCCTGACTCAGGCTCCATGCTCAGCGGGAAGTCTGCTTGAGGATTCTCTCTCTCCCTCTGACCCTCTCCCTTGTGCACACACACTCTCTCTCTCCCCCAAATAAATAAATAAATCCTAAAATAAATAAATAGATACTGATGCTAAACTCTTTTGTTGTTGTAAATTTTGCAGAAAAAAAAAAGTTTTGTAAAAATTGTTTGTTCTTTTTACCTGGAGGTCTTGAAGAATATATCTTTGTCTTTGAGATCTAATACTTCTTTTACTGGAATTTGAATCTGTTTTTGGCCATTCTGGGTTAATTGTCTCAGGTGCCTAGAAAGCCTTTTCAAAGTGTGGATTCAGGTCTTTTTCTATCTCTGGGAAAATTTCTTGGATTATAATTTTAAACAGTAGTTGTGTTTCATTTGTTTTCTCTTTTTGTTCTTTAGGGACTCCAATAATACAAATATTATTCCTTCTTTGTCAGTTTTCTATTGCCACTATTTTTCTCTGATCCATTTTGTATCTTACTTTATGTCATTTTCATGCCCTTGGTTGTTTCCCTGCCTTTCTTTGATGCCCCTTATTAAAATTTCATATGAGTCTCTTTTCTCTTGTGCATTTTGTAATTTCTTCTTTATTTCTGAGATAAGATGATCTTTTTTCCTCCATTTTTTCCTTGAGTTCAATCAACTATTTTTTAAATTTCTCCTGCTTTTTTTTTTTTTTTATTCTTTTGTCCATTTCTGTTCTCAGTGTTTGAATTTCTAATTTGAAGTCGTTTTTCATATCCTCAAATGCTTGTTAGGATATATTTAATTCGGTATTGAGTGTAAACTTAAAGTTTCCTTCTGCTTCATGTTTTTTTGGGGAGAGGTTGGCTTTTCCTCAGTTGATTTGTGTGAAAATTCATTCTGCAATAGTCCTTTTTGGAGTTTATTGTTCTGTCTTTCATTTTTATGATATTGGAATGGTTTTCATGGTTCCTAGTTAAATGACACTCTTTATTGTTGGTCCTGTAAAATTCAGGTACTTTGGCAGGTTTTTGTTTGTTTTGGTGTTGGGGGAGGGGTTATGAGTCCACCAATTTTGTTGATTTTTTTTTTTTCTTTCAGGACCTTACCTTTTTCTTCTTTTCTGCTTCATCACCTAAATTCCTAAAGGACACTGCTTCCTTCTTCTTTTTAACCCCCCTCCTAGAAGCTATGTGTTTGAGACACATAGCTTTAAATCACACTTGCTATTTCAACTGTGTCTTTAAATTGTGTGTCTGGCTCTTTCAGTAACTGTCTACCTTTTTAAAAGGCACATACTTTGAAATCCCCTTCCTAAAGTCCTGCTGTATTTAATCATTCTGGTGCACTCTCCAACTTTCCCTAAGGTCCTCTTGCCTATGTCCCTCCTCTGAATTCCTAGCAATTTTTATTGGTCTGCCTTTGGTTATAGCCAAACTCTCTGGTGGGAAAAGAAAGGGGCAGAAGGGCATGGAATTTGTTTCTTTTTCTCTTTACTCACATTTTTTTTTTTTTTTTTGGCACTTTTAGCACTCAGGATTTTCTTCAAGTAATATTGAGAGTGTGATTTTTTGCATAGAGATTTCATAGTTGTGAATTTATTTCGTATTGTTTGGTAGAGGGAAGGGTTAGGAGGTTATTTATTATATAGCATCATTGTCTTGATGTACTTGAAAATTCTCAAAGAATGTATGTTTTCATGTTAAAAGAATAAACTCATCCTTGCCAGTGGTTTTAGTTACCACCCATACAACTGATGACTTTCGTATTTAGATTTTTAACCTAGACTTTTTCATAAGTTTTAGGTCCATATATCCAATTATAATCCTATAGCCTCAAATTCACCAAGTTCAAAACTCAACAATTTCCTTTCCCCACAGTATTGATCTCACCTCTCCCCTCACACATATTCTATTTCTTGTTGAAAAGTAGCATTCTCCATTTGGAGACTCAAATTAGAAATTCTGGAGTCATGTAGAGTCATTGAGCTCCCTTGTCTACTCATCCCATTTGGTACTTAATAAATGGCTGTTGGATGAAAGTCCTCATAATTTCTGGAAGAAGATGAAAAAGAAACATTTCTGTCCCTGGACAACACCAAGCATAAACTTGAGTAGGGTGTCTTTGCTATTCAGGTATAGATCTTGCTATTGATGGGAATAACAGCACAGGATGCTTATAATTTAAGAGGGAGTTTATAGGCATTATAAACTTGTTATTAGAGTCCAAGATCTTGGAGGCAAGGACAATGTGTTATTCATTTGATAATCTTTTACAGTACTTGGCAGAAAGCTTAATCAAGGTCATTAGGGATATTTTAAATAAATGAATGATAAAATGAATGGATAACCATGATATCACCTGTGATAATAGCACACATCTCCTAGTGCAAAGAAAAAGTGGTCTGAAAGATCACTCAACTTAAGCAAGTCAACTGAAAATCCCACAAGCATTAGGGATGTTACAAAAATGAATGACATGGACACTCAGGAATTTGGGTGAACTACGAAATCTAACGGAGGGCTCTTACCCATTCTTTGCATGTGCCTTTGGCATCTGGTGAAGCCTCTGGACCCTTCTCAGAATAATGATTTATGCATAACATAAAATACATAGAATTGCAAAGGAAACCAATTACATAAAAATATAATTATCAAAGTATTAAAAAAGACACACAAATGTGTGATATGGTAATATATGTACTTCTTTATTAATGCATTAAGACTATCTAGCAGCCAGACCAATAACTATCATATTTTCAACTATAAGTGAGTATAAGTAATTTTTCAACATATCTTCAACCACTGTAATGTGATGTAAAAACATCTGTGATTTTTGGGGCTCAGTCGGTTAATCATCTGACTCTTGATTTCAGCTCAGGTCATGATCTCAGGATTGTGAGATAGAGCCCCATGTTGGGCTCTGTACTCACTCGGTGGGGTGTCTGTTTGATTCTCCTTCTCTCTCCCCCTCTGCCCCTCTCCTACTACTCTCTCTCTCTAAAATAAATAAATAAATCTTAAAAAAACCAAAACCCCAAAAAACTGCGATTTCTGTTGGTGACACAGTTTAGGCACTGCTAATACCACAGTAGTTTCTTGCCTATATTCATAATTGAATAAAATGCTAAATTTTAGTTAGACATTAGTAAAATGTAAATTTTACTGTAAAATGTAAAATTTTCCCCATCTGAGTTCACAGCTTTCTGAATTCTATACATATACCTACATTCATGAACTCCAGGTTAAGAACCCCTGGTTTACAAGGAGCAGTTCTACTCAGCTCTGACTATAGGCATGCAGAACTGAGAGCCCCATGGCCTGTGGATGCTCAGGTTTTTGTGACCTCTGACCTAAGCCCTAATGAAATTATGGGTCCATCATCCATATTCCTTCCATAAGAGTTGCCCTGATGAAGAGGAAAGAAAAGATTGGATGTGACACTTAAGTTGTTCATTGACAGGCAGAAAGGTCTGTTTTGCCTAAGACAAAATAGACTTGCCTTTTACAGAGTTAGAGATGATATCCCTAAGCTGTTCTCTGCAAACACCAGTCTGGAGGCTCTCTCCTGGCTCTTTGGGCCATGTCAGAGGAGGATGTGGAAAGCAATGGGACCTGGAAAACAAATTCTACAACTTGTAGATAATAAAAGAAAATGGTAGGGACTTCCCACTGGCTGATAGAAAGAAAATGTCACAAACACGAAAACATAATAAAGCTGGGTTTGAGGCCTTGGTGCCTTCCGTTCATGATTAATGATTGGTCTCAAATAGGATGGGTAAGGGAAAGTGAAGTTCCTCTTGAAGTAGCTTTAAAAATGCCACAGCTTAAAAAAATTATTGTAACATCAATTTAAGAAAAAAAAAAAACTCTGCTAAAATGTAAAGGTCAAGAAAGATTTGGGTGTTTTTAAATGCTGTCTTGAAGAAATTCTTATAAAGGTTAAGATGTCATGTAGTTTCAGAGTTATGGGCATAGGAGGGGGGTCTGAACCAAAGCAGCGCTACCTGCAGGCCCTCGGTGACTGTGACCCACGCTGACGGTGGGCAGCAGGCAACTGGCAGATCAGTGTGTCACCGTGTCAGTGGGAAAAGCAAGTATTACTCTCTTAGAACTTGGAAGCTGTGGGAACATTTCACTGCCAGAGCTCTGTCCTGATGGCTAGCAGGCCTCACGATCATCTGCCCCATATCGTAAGCAGTGGTACTCCAAGCAGCACTCAAAGTCCCCAGGATGAGGGGACTCTGAGCTCCTGCTGTCTCTCTTGCCTTCTCTCACTCTGCCCTGAACTACCGAATTCTTCAGCAGGAAGTTTCCACCTTGGGTTTTAGATTTATGGGGCCTGGGAGAGTCTCCTGACCTCCACATGTAGAGCGTTCTATGAACACGGCAGAGGTTTCCATGACTTCACATCTAAGTGGTCTGGGAATAGGTGTCCGTGGGGTCTCAGGTGTTCTAGTCACAAGCTAACAGACCCCTAAGGGACGTCTCCCGGCCATGGCAAGCCTCCCCTGAGAAAGCAGATAGAGTGCCTGTACACCAGGGCATCTGAGCAGGATCTCAGGAACCTGGTGGAGGGGGGAGGGGAGTTACCTGGTCTCAACCCTATGAACATAAAACCCAAATCACCTGGAAGTTATCCAACTGTACCTCTCAATGTGGTTTGTGGAGCAAGAGCTTTGGCCTTACCTGGGAGCCTGTTAGAAATGCAGAATCTCAGACCTCACTTAGACTTACTGAACCGAAAGCTACATTTTAATAAGATGCCCCAGTGATGCACATACCCACGGAGACACACTGCTTGCTCCAGATAGAGCTTTGGTGTAAGTGTGTGCACACACAGAGGTCGGCTCTCCCACTGGGAATCTCTGTTGAACGATAAGAGTCGGCCATAGTTCTCTGAGGGAAGGGATGGAAAATACCATTGTAGAGAGTTCTAATCTGTCTTGCCAACATCTATGAAAAGAAATAAGAGCTTGACATTACCCCCTCACTGTGGGCAGTTATCTTAGTTTTATCTGGATGATGTGGGGGCCTTTGAAGTGCAAGCCAAGTCATCTGACCCCTCATACCACCTCTCCACACAAAGTTCCACACATTAATTGATCTTGTGCGGCAGGGCTGGGCTTTTAGGTCAGGTGCTAGATCTTTGCATCGTTCGCAGAGTATCAGAGAGTGACTTTCAAAATGCAATCTGAGTGTCTTTCTTAATTGAGTCTGGTATCAAAGAGCCAACCATTTGTGTTAACTTGAGATTTCTTGTTAAATATGCAAGCCTTCCTGTCACTGCTTAGGCCACTTCCCTAGTGCGGGTGACGTGCTTTCCCTGTTCTCCTGTGGTGGTTGTACCAAACTGTCTACCAAAGCCAGCCGACTTACCCGAACACTTCCTCCTTATTCCTGCCGCTTCTTCTTTCTGATTTTACTGATTTTATATTTCATTTAGTTAGCGTTGAAAATATACTCTTGCTATTTCATAGAGCCTGTCTTTCCAACTAGATTTGTAAACCTATTAAAGGCAGAGACATATCCTATTTCTTGGGTTTCAGCCCCCAGCCCAGGGCACTATATTCAGGAGGGGTCTAGTAAACTTAAAAAAATATGTATATGGGATGCCTGGGTGGCTCAGGAGGTTGAGCGTCTGCCTTTGGCTCAGGGCGTGATCTCAGAGTCCTGCGATCGAGTCCTGCATTGGGCTCCCTACGAGGAAGCTGCTTCTCTGCCTGTGTCTCTGCCTCTCTCTCTGTCTCTAATGAATAAATAAATAAATCTTTTTTAAAAAGTATATATTTATATACATATAAATATATATTTTATGTACATAGAATAAAGAAATATATAAATACTCATGTATAAATAAAACAAATGCATAAAGTATATATAATATATAAATATTCATATATAAAATACATAAATATTATATATGTGTGTATATATTTATATATAAAGTATCATCATCAGTTATTAATGGTTCTAGTGCCAGTGCTTTCGAGATGTCCGTCCGGCATATGTCAGCTCACATGCTCCTCACAATCACCCCGTGCCATTCCCGTGACTCTCATTCTAAGAAGAGGAGACCAAGGTGGAGGCCATAGAGGACTTTGCAAAGTTATGTGGCCAGTGTGGGGCCAGGCCAGATCTGAACTCAGATTTATCTGCCACATTTCACCTCTCCTCAGTAATGCTGTCGTGGGAATGAGTTTTCCTTTTGCTGCCCACTGAGAGCAGATCAAGAAGGCCGGCTTGGTAAGGAGATCAAAGACCAGGTCCTCAGGAGCCTCATTACATGTATGGTGGGAAATTTGTATCTTTCTCTGTCTTCTAGTTTTGCAATCTCTAGCATGGGGGTGGTTATCCCTAATTCACTGGGTGACTGAATAGTTCAGCCCTCCAGTGGGTTCAAGAAGAATGGAGGAAGGGAAAGGACACTGAATGTGGGGGCCAACCTCAGGGGCAGTCCCCAGGACTCAGGGCCCTTGGGCACTCCTGAGACTGGTGTTTCCCTGCACAGCGACTCCAGCTGCAGCGTCTGGCTCTTTCTCCTGCTCCTTGTTTCTGGTTCCTTACAGGAGTTGTGGGTGGGCCTCGTACCCTGAACGAGCCTGCAAAGGTCTATCTCTCACCTTATGACACCAGAAAGAGCAGCTCTCTTCTTCACAGCATGCAGAAACCAAAAATTGCTCATTTATGAACCTACTCACAAGGAAACAATTCACACTGAAGGGGCCTGGGGTTCTTTGACATTCAAAGCAAAAACCTTTGCTTTTGCAGGCATCCAAGAAACAAACAGAACAAAGTAAAACACACGAAACAAAAACCTCACAACACCCTGGATTTGGAAAGAAGTAGATCTAACGTGATTCTTTCCCAATCAATAGTCAATGAGGGACTTTAATTTGTGAACACAATTACCATGATTACTATGACCCCTATGGAGTCATTGCATTTTACTACTCATCCTGGGAACTGGATTTCCATATTTAGGAAGGACAGTAAATGATATCAGGAATCTTGTGTAGCTATATAAAACTCTTTCCTGGATATGTAGTGCTTTTCTAAGAACCCTTCCTGACTAAATGATTCAACGTGCTATCAAAACGTTTTACAGATGTATAATTCATCACCCCAATTAAAACAGTGCTAAGTAAAAGGGAACAAAGTTCAGAGGTCCACCGTTTCTATCAGAGGTGCCCCTATCCCACATGTGTCCTCTTGGAGCTACCATGATGGCTGAGATTCTCACATTTGAACCGTTCTCACCATTAGAGCGATTTATTTGGGTTAAGGCATTGTCTCTAGAAGGAACTTATTAAAAATACAGGTTACTTGGGCCTACTAACACAATTCCCACAATAACCATTATTCTAGCTGCATGAATTACTTTATCAGATTAATTAGCTGTCACCTATCAGACAATATGGCTCTGAGGAAATAAGGCATATTTTAATGGACATCATTGTCTGAAAAATATGAAGCAGTTCTAGAAGAGACAGCCCTGCTTGGGGGCCCTATGCTGGGGGTCTGGGAGGCTAGAAGACAGAAAGACACTGATTAAGAAGGGGGAGCAGAGGAGAGGTAAGTGAGAGGAACATCAAAATCGAGCCTCTATTCCCTTCAGGTTTGCTTCTGAGCACCACATTCTTGATTTCTGTTTAAATGTTTTTAACATCAAGTGGCCAGGCCTCCAAAATATAGGTCCTAGTGGTACCAAAATTAGAAATGAAGTGATTCTCACGCCCATCCCTTCTGACAATGGTCACCCATAACTGGTTCTCCTCTCCTCCCTGGGCTCACAGATCAGCAGCACTTGCAGCCCTCTGTGTCCAGATGGATTCATGTCACCGACTGTGGGACCCCAGAAAGTGGGTGGCCATTAGACATATCACGTGGACTTCTCTCTTTCTCTCTCTCCTCCCCTGAGTGGCTGAAAGGCAATAGCTAGAAGGCCCGAGAGAGAGGCAAGAAGTCCCGGGGCAGTAGAAGCCTGGATCTCTGGATCACCACTTGGAGGAGAACAAACAACCCAGGGGTGCGTTGAACCGGGAGCACCTACCTTAGGGATCTGCCATTAGTGAGAAATAAAACTTGATTGTGTGAAGACATTGAGATCTGGGTGTCTTTTATTATGTCACATCACAGAGTCTTATTTACTGTGATTGTTATAACTTACCATCTGTATTGATATTTGTTATCACAAGATTGCAGGATATTTAAATCTCCTGAGCAAAAAGGGCCTTTAAAGTGATATTAAAAATAATATCATGCATATTAGCAACTCCAATTTGCTAAGGACTTTCTATCAGGCACTAAGTGCTTTGCATTCTTTTTTAATCCTTGTAACAATCTTTTGAGGTGGATTTATTATGCCCATTTTACAGATGTGAAATGGACTTAAGAAGCCTATTAAAGAGCTTGCTTTAGGTCATGCTAGCGAGCGGCAGTGTCACTGTGACGGTGGGCCGAACTCTTGGCCAGCGTGTGATTCTATAGTTACTCAGGGGAAACAGGATTAGACCACGGAATGACACGGCAAGGTCACACCAAGAACTGGGGAAAAGTCTTGGCCTTAAAGAGGAAAAAATGGATCCTATCTCTGCCCACAAAAGAGTGGCAAGAACATTTCCTTTATCTCCATTTCACACCTCAAAAATATTGAACTGATTTTCTGTAATTTCCCTTTTCTGCCCTTCATTGAAAGACTTGATTACGCCCCAGTTTCTGCAAAGGGAAAATTCTTGCTGCTGAGTTATAAATTTTGCAGATGAGGACATTCTAACTAGGTTTCAACCGTGGGACATTTATCCCTCCATTGATACTTGCATGTAACTCCATCAGGGGAATGCTTTTTGTAGAGGAAACAACATTCTGTTTCTATAGAGGCAAAACAGGGCAAAAGGTGGGCACGGTATGTGGTGGAGACATAGCTGGAAGGGAGAGGAAAAAAAAGAATAAAGCCAAGGCGTTATAGTTTATTGGCTGTTCTTATGGCTAGGGAATGCGGAATTTCAAGTTTTCTTTTTTAAGCAGAGAAGGCAGGGTTTTGCCTGACTGATCCCTATCATGATTGTTGCCATTCGAATTCAACAAGAGAATGCACATGGATGGGGCTTCATGAACGTGTCGTGTGTCACACACAAAAGGCGTGATGATTGTAGAGTTTATTGCTAGAAAATCTGCATATGGTGCATATGGTGCTGGCCTCAGAAGGCCCCCAGGAGCCCACACATGATCAGATGGGAGAAAGTAAAGTCTATAGTGGTTTATTTTTTTAAATTATTTTTTAAAAGATTTTATTTATTCATGAGAAACAGAGGCAGAGGGAGAAGCAGGCTCCTCACAGGGAGCCCGATGCAGGACTCGATCCCAGAACCCCGGGATCACGCCCTGAACCAAAGACAGACGCTCAACCGCTGAGCCACCCAGGTGACCCACCTCCATGGTGGGTTAGAACACAGGCTATGGAGGCAGAGACTGGCTGCTTCTGCCATTTGTCCCTTGTCCAGCTGTACAATAATAGCTTGGTCAGTTACTCCGTCTTTCTAAGTGCCGGATTCCTCCTTCATAAAATGGGGCTAATGCGATCTCCCTTGTTGTGTTTTGAGAACGTCGCAGGATAACACATACAAGCTTTGTGAGGGCGATGGTGACGATGACTCAGACTCAAGAGACAAGAGACAGGCCAGCCAATAACAAGAGCACGTTGGCTTATCTGCTTTTGTGATAGATGTCAGCATCAGTTTTACAGATTGGAAGGATAAAAACAAAATCGGGGTAGAAGGAATCCCAGAGAGACTTGGCCGGGCAAGGACACAGACAGCAGGTACATGCGACACCCCGTAGGAGTTGGGACTCGCATAGTGGGGATGGTAGAAGGAAACCACAGGTGAATCCACTGCCTGATGCATGAGCCTCTGAGATCTTGTCCAGGTCTCGGTAGGCACCTGCTCATCCAAGAGGAAGTGAGTTTCCACAGGACACAGCTGGAAGCAGAAGTGGGCTTACGAGGGCTGATGGGGAGAGAGAGGCCGACACAGCGGCACAGCGGCAGCCAGAGAACTCTCACAATAGTCTTATAAGGTCAGCTGAGGGGCTGGGGGCAGGGGGAGGGCTGGAGCATCTGACCTTGTCCTTTGGGCCAATCCATCATGTTCCAGTCATTTGAGGTCCATCCTATGGTAGGGACCGATCGTAGTCGTTAGAGCTCAGAAAACAAAGGTTCCATGTGGTTTATTCTGGAATTTGTCTTCTGCTTTCAGTATTCTACAGGTTTCCCACCAGCCTACTAAAGAATATCACTTCTCTGAGGAACAGAATGCTCTGCTCTGATACTAAAAGTAAGATGTTTGTTTTTGAAGCAACATAGATTCAAATAGCGATAACAATTCTTTGTGGAAAATAAAAGCATCTTTATATTTATTTGAGTAAACAGAAAAATAGCACAATTGCAATGATTTCCCACCTGCCAAACAAAACTGTTTCCTTTTGTGAGCCGTGTTCCATATCCAAGGGTGGTAAAAGCACACGGCTGCACAAAGGGAATTGTGATGTATGCAGCCAGCGTGAGCCGCTGGGCCTGCCGACAGGAGCTCACCTCACTCCATTATGTTCCTCCTCCGCCAAGAGCCGTGGAGCATCGACTGGACGGACAGGCCCGGCTGCTCGGCAAAGCAAACGGTGGTCTTCCCTGGGAGTCCACTTGTGGGGATTCACGCCTGTTGAGTTGGGCCTCAAGTCCAAGCGAAACTTGAGGGAAGCTGTCCTGGAGCCCAGGCTAAGCCAGAGGGATTTCCTGCGGGTTCCTTTTCAGTCAGATAGCTCTTGTCCTGGGGAGGAACTGGGCTTTTTCCACCTCAAGGGTGAGCTCGTGTCTTGGGAGGCCGGAGCCAGGACATGTAGCCTTCCCTCTTCCTCGTGGCTCCCTCGGTGGCCCTGGCTGGGCTGACCCCCCAGCGCTCCTCAGGAGCAACCCGGCAGGACATGCAGTTTGTACCTTCACACTTGTATGATTTTCACTCAATTCCCAGGGCTTTCCAGACCTGATCCCGAGGCTTCTGGCTGGTCCCTGACTCCCTGGGCCCTCCACTATGACAGTGACATTAGGTCCAGTAACCTTAATTTAAAAATAAAAAAGAATTTTTTTTAAGTGGCTATGGTAACAATCACAATGACCATTTTTTAGCTCTTTATTACGTGCCCAACCTTATGGTAAGGACCTTAGTCACATCGTCCTGCGCGGCTTCCCTCAACAACAGTACGAAGCAGCTCTAGGCGCGTAGTAGATACCGTTGGCGGCCCTCTCCCTCCTGGCCTACCCAGGGAGGTCTCCTGTAGGCGGGTTGCTCCCCTGCATGACAGCTGTGTCCCTCTGCCCGGGTGTGCTCCGGCCTCATGGGAAGATGCTCAACCCAGTGAGGGGATAGTCTGGAAGTACCCATGTGTCACTGGCCCAGCTGTGACCCTCAACCTTTGAGGTATGGGAGTTCCCCCATCAATCCCCCGACTTCCTCTCCCCTTGGAGGGACAATGCTGAGGCAGGTTCTCACAGTCTCGAGGAGCATCCTCCAAGGGGCGGAAAGCACCTGGCTGCAGGGGGAAGCCCTCCCTGAAGCTACTTCTTCCTCACACTTCCTCATTCCCTTGTAGTGCTTCCTGGGATTATCATCCACACTTGCTCAGACCCTTGACTCCACATCTGCCTTTGAGGGGATCCAAGGCAAGCTACTGCACAGTTGTTCTCACTTAACACAAGAGACACGCAGGCTTACTGGGATTGGCTTGCTTGCTGAAGGGCTGGCTGCTGGTTGGTCAGGCGGGACTTGAACCGGGACTGTCTCCTCTCTTACATGCTTCTGCTTCCATCTGAAATGGTCCAGGTCTATTTTTTTTAATTAATCAATGTAATTGATATGGAGCTTCTTTCCAAAAACAGACTCCAGTATATAAAACATAACCTATATTCCTTCTACCAAAATATATTTACCTTATGTTTTGTTCCTTCGAGACTCAGGATTCAGCTAACAATATAATTAGAGATAAATTGAATAAGTTAATTAATATTGCAATGCTATTGTCCACAAGTGGCTAAATGTAGGATACCTCTACACTTTACAGGGGACTTTTGAGATCGCAATGTTGTAACTTCAAGAGAGGACCCTCTGTTAGTGGAATTTCTGGTGCCTGGTGGTCCAGGAGACATCGTCTTCACGTTCGGTGGGCAATGGGACTTTTCCCAGGCCGCTTAGCCCTTTGCTTGTCCGGCCTGCTAATGTCAATGCCCTAATCATCAACAAGATTCCTCTTGAATTGGAAGGCAGAGTTCAACGGTGAAGGTGCCCTAGCCTGGCTCCTTCTGAGCAGCAACAAAGACACACAACCCTCCTTTCCTTAAGTCCCATCTCACCAGGGGACACAGAAGACCTGTTTGCCTGCGTTGGTTGGTTCCTGGGCCTGTAAGAGGAAGATAACACTTGCTCCAACTTGCTTTTCAGCGGGTGATGTGAAGATAAATGCGAGAATGTCTACAAAGTCCTCCAAATTCTTGGGATGAAAGGCGCTATGTAAATAGAACACAGTTTTACGATGATTAAACTTTAATGCAGCAGCTCTCAGGCTCATAAAGGGAGCACAGCCTGGCTGGGAGGCGGGACTGCAGGGCTCCCCCCTGTCATCATTGCCCCCGTGAGCTCGCCCGCCGTCCGGCAGCCTCGTCTTCGAAGTGCCCATCCTTTCTGCTCGTTCAATTTGGTTTTTATTTTCAAGAGGCCAGTTATGCAGTTATGTTTCTGCCCTTCACATTCTTCAGATTTGGGGTCACGTTTTAGAAAGCACATACGTACAAGCATACTTGGGTCACCTAATAGATGACCCGACTCCTGCAACAGCCTGGGGGCCAGATCAGTAACTAGACATTTAGATATAAATTTTCCTCTGAAGACAATATTCTTGACCCTCTGCATGTTTGTCGGTGGCCTGACATACACTGGAGCATCTCCCATTTTCAAAACAACAAGCTATATAGTTTTCCTTTTTGTGACAGAATTGGAACTACGGGATTTCTCGGCAAAAGCAAAACAAAACAACCATAGAAAAACACCACCTTTTCCCTCTCAAATTAATTCTTTCAGTTTATGCTCCTGACTCCATAAAAATGTGGTTTAGCTTTTGAAGTTTTTATTAATATTTATAATGCCCGTTTGGTGCCCTTGAACCTCACAGAAACAGAGCCCTGATATAAATACCTACCTTCTAGGTGTAGTATACCCAAGCCCAACCATAAACTTTAATGTTTATACATATATATATTTGGCTTTGCTTTGTTTCTCCTGTCTCTGTAGAAAAATTTTTTAAAAATACTTTTTAAGATGCAAATTTTAATAGCTTATATTTTATTTATTTTCAAAAGTAATGCATGCTTGTAAAAAAATACAGATGTGCATAGAGAAACAAAGGAGAAAAATCCCCCTTTCCGGATCCATTTATAAAATCCCGATAGCAAGAAGTAAATAAGGTAGTTTAAATACTTTGTAAATTAGGGTTCTCTTAGTTTGAGAGATTGAAATTGTCTTAAGCTGGTAACCAGTCATATTTCTCTCTTTTGCTTTAGAATAGAAATAGAAAAAAATTGTAGAGTTTCAAAAAATGCAGTGAACTATAAGAAATTAAAATCTCCCATTAAATCCATTACCCCCAAATAACAAAGTTTTAAACTTTTAGTGTATTTCTTGCAGGATTTTCCTCTGCAAATAGGAATAAACAATGGGGACAGCCCAGTTGGCTCAGTGGTTTAGGGCCGCCTTCGGCCTTCACCCAGGGCGTGATCCTGGGGACCTAGGATCAAGTCCCACGTTGGCCTCCCTGCATGGAACCTGCTTCTCCTTCTGCCTGTGTCTCTGCCTCTCTCTCTCTCTCTGTGTCTCTCATGAATAAATAAATAAAATCTTAAAAAAAAAAGGAATAAACAATAGTACTCCATTCCCCTAACAATTTTGTGATGTCAAGGAACAGTCTCCAAAAGAATCATATTTTTGAATGGCTCTCACAAATATTCTTTTGCAATCACTTCGTCTTAGATTGTTTCCAAATAGTAAGATGAGGTGAGGTGGGGACTGCTTATCACTCATGTCACGTATCCATGGTTCGGGTGGGGTGGGGGGGCTGCCCCTCTGCTGACCAGAGGGAGACATGTAGGTAGAACACTTGCTTGGCCACCTCTCTGGATTCCAAGGTGGAGGGATTTTCCTGGCAGGTGACACAAAGGTGTCAACTTAGTCATTCTCTGAGACTATCCTATGAAGTTCCACGACTGGACGTTCACTCCTTCCTCTCCTTAGGACCCCTGATCTCCAGGATTCAGCCAACTTCTGTTTCTCTTACTGTCTAAATAAGACTCATTCATTTGGGCATGTTTTTGCCAAATGTTGAATTAAACAGGGGTGTTTAATTCTGAAGGAAAAGTTGTAGGCTTGTGGCCACAGGTTGAGCTGCTTTGCTAATCTGGTTTAATCAACCATTAGGATTACATATGGGTGCTCATCTGTTGGATTCTTGTGTTTGTCTCTCACCACATTCCAAACACTAACGGGGAGAGACAGAGAATTGAGAGAAAAAGTGTAATTGATTATACCCCTAAACCCCAAATAATATTACTATATGTAACATTTACTTAGTATTGACTCTGTGCCAGGCTGCATGTTCTCATGTAACTTCCAACAACCCTGTGAGATGGCGTTATGATTATTTCCATTTTATGGATGGTAGAGGCATGGTGACACCTCCCCCCCAGCTGATGTTTGCTTCCATGCACTTAATCACTTTATTGTCTCACTTTTCATCTATTCCGTATCATAATTAACATGTGAACTTTTTTATATATAAATTGTAGCTTGAGCTTGTAAACTACCCAAATGCTGTCTCTCATTATTGAATATGTCTGTCAGTACTTTTATACTTTTATAATATTTTATTATAGTTACTGACTTTCTTTTAATACTATTTACAGTGACTTTTTTGGTGAACAGATTTCTATTTTTATGCAGCTAAATCTATTCATATTTTCCTTCATGACTTTTCCATCCTGGCTTTTTCCTTGCCTACCCCAATAGATTTTCATCTATATTTTATTCTGAATTCCTATGGTTTTAATATTATAACTTTACCTCTAGAAATTATTTGGTATAATAAAGTCATTCAAAATGTTTTTTTTTTTTCTGCTTTTTTCCTTTTTTTTTTTTTTAAGATCATCAGTACCATCCTTTCTTTGCTGATTTGTGATGTATATATATGTTTTTGGTCTCTGTTTTTTTCCATTGCACTATACACTGCTTTACCTGTACTTTCAGTCTGTTTTTGTTTGCTTGTAAAAGTTTTTACTGTAGCTTTATGGTATATTTTAATATTTAGAAGGATTAGCTCCTCCTAATTACTCTTATTTTTAGAAACTTTTTTGTTATTATTATATGATACTCTTCTACATATATTTAAAAAAAATTTTTTCAGTGAAATTAATTAACATTTTATTTTACTGTATGGTAGTGAAGTTTGTTTTTTTTTTAAGTGAATAAGAATTACTTTATCAAGTTTCTACCCTAAAATCTTACCATGAATTTAGTCAGAAGATAGTAATATTTGTGACTCAACTCGGAAATATTTAGTATCTTTTTAAAGTTCCTTCTTTCCATCTAGGAACATGCAATTTATTTATTTTTAATATTTTCTTTTGAGTGTCTCAAAAGTGCCAAATTTCTCTTTATGTAGGTGGTATTCTTTTTTTGTTTAAGTTATTTCTATTACTTTATATTTTTTGAGACTATTGGGAGTGGAATCTTTCATAAATAATTATGATTTAACATTGATTAAACTAACTTATTGCTGTATACAGACATTTTAAAAATACTTATTTTGTTTGTGACTTCTTTGTTAAACTCATTACTTTTGACGTTTATCCTTCCATCCTTTTGAGTTGTCTATATATAACTATGTCACTTAAAATAATGATGATTTTTGGCACTTACAATTCTTACTTGTTTTATTTACTATTTCATTGACTGAAGCTTCTGAATTATTGGAAATAATAGCAGTTATAGTGGGCCTCCTTATTTTGTTTCTGACTTTAATGGAAATCCTATAAGATTTCCCTGTAAAATATAATGTAGTTTGTTGCTGTAGGATAGACATTTAATAGGCTTAAATAGATAAATTTTCATAGTTTTGAATAGGTAGATTTAAATCAGACCTGACAAGAAATAATATTTCTATTTATAAATATGAAGGCTAGATATTAAATTAAATTAAATTAATTTGTTTAAAAAATATTTTTTTTATTTATTTGACAGGGAGAGAAAGTACAAGTAGGGGGAGCAGTAGGTGGAGGGAGAGAGAGAAGCAGGTGCCCCCTTGCGCAGGGAGCCCAAAGTGGGACTTAATCCCAGGACCCTGGGCTCATGACCTGAACCGAAGGCAGTCACTTGACCTACTGAGCCACCCAGGCACCCCTCCATATTGAATTTTATTATGCAATTTTTCTTTGGTCTATTTATATTTTCAAACATTAAACCATCCTTGCATTTTGAGAATTGTATCTACTTAACAATGTGATGGGAGGCAATTCTTCACGGATTTTTCACATTTCTATGTATCTTGTAAGTAGAGGCACTGACTGTTCATTATTTCAAAATATATTTTCAAGGACAGAGATGGTCGTTCCCTTCAGAACAGAGGTCAGGTTTGCTTATAGCCTTGAAGATATAGTGTCTCCCCCTGGGGCAAACTGCAGGCAAGCTTACTGTCCACTATAACAAAGATAATGTCTCCCTTTGGGGTAATGGGCAGATACTTATGGCCCATTTCTAAATATCCAAGTTTCCTAAGCTCAGAGTTCCTTTCCTGTAATGCAGCCCACTGACTGCTTGCACCTACCTGGGCCCACATTACATCATCCGCCGGAGAATGCGGGGGGCGGGGCTGAGGGGATGGCAGGCTGCTTCCTTGTAATAAAATCCTTTGTCTCTGACCCTAAAGTCACATTTTTCTGCCACATGAAGCTGTAGCAGGCTAACTTGTCAGCTTGCAAAGAAGCTGAAAACTCCAACCTTTCCCAATTCTTACTGTTTAAGAGTTTCCAATTTCTAGAAGTTTACTTAGGAATTCACATCTCTATTCAGGAGTCCTATTAGTCTGTAATTGTTTTCTTCATACTATCTTTTTTAGATTCTTACGGCTATGTTAACTTTAAAAGCAATTTGAAAGTTTTCTATCTCTTTCTGTGCCAAAATGGCATATATCGCGATCACATGCAGATTAGAACTTGCAAAGGCTGGTGAAATGGTTCTGACTTGGAAACCTTGTGGGAATTAACTTCTTTTGCAATTTGTTTTCCCTTGACAAAGCTTTATTCAGTTTACTCATTCTTAATTAATTGTAGCCATTTATATTTTCCCCCAATCAGTGAATTTAAAAAATTTAACAGTCTATGGCACTAATTTTGAAGTGTCTCACATCCATAGCTTTATCTCCTTTCTCATTTTATGTGTTGCTTTACGCTCCTCTTATTGACTTTTTTTTCTAGACTTGTCAGAACATGCCAGACTATTATATTTTTAACGTTGGCTTTCATTACTCTTTGCTTTTATTTTTGTTATTTATTTCCTTCTGCTTTCAAAAGATATTTTTCATTTTCTAACTTCTTAATTTTAACTAAGCCTAATTATTTTGTGTTGCTTCTGATCTAATCAAACAAGCTTAGAAATCTGCTCTTTCCTCCTGATAATGGCAGCTCAGTCTTGTAAGATTTGATATATAATGTTCCAATAATTATGATTTGTAATCACAATTTTTATCTTTTCCAAGAGTTACTTATGCACATGCTTTCTAATTTACAAGTAAACAGTTTCCTTTTTAAAAACTCTTGTTACTATTTCCTAACAAACTATTTCCTAGTGTGTTTCTTTCTTTCTTTTTTTTTTATTCCCCTAGTGTGTTTCTTTACAGTTGTGGAATGTAGACTGCATGCTTTTCAAACTTGCTGGATTTTATTAAAGTTTTATTTGTGTTCAATGAAATTATTAACTTTGAAAAATATCCTGCAGGTGTTTTGAAAGTATATTTATTCATGCAAGGGCATAAACTTTAACTCATAACAATTACATCGACAATTATTAGTTAAATCTCTATATTAGGCCTACTTGATTTATCAGGGAAGGAAATGAGTCTCAAAATCTCAGCTGAGTGCCTGTTTCTCCAGGAAATCAGAGTTGTGTGCTGATACAGTCTGACAGCAGTTACTAGATACATGATGGCTCCTACTTATTCTACTTTTGTTGTGAAGTCTATCTTTTTTATGTACTCTAAATTTACAATCTTTGTTTTGTCCAGTGCCTGTTGGTTTCTTTTTGTGTATGTGTTCTATTAATCTTTTTATTTACACAAACCTCATAGATCTTTACTTATCTTTTTTACTTTGAATTCATATGTATATTTTTAATCCAGCATATAGATAGTTGAATTTTGTTTCTTAGCCCAAACTGAGAGTCTTGATCTTTTAATAAAGAACTTTAATTTGTTTACATTTATTTTCATAACTGACATTTTTGTTTTTATTTGTTTCATCTTGTTTTATGCTTTTCCTCTCTTTGCTTCTTCACTGCTGTCTTGGTTCCTTTGTTTGATATATGGACACTAGGTTTACTTTGCTCTTTTTCCTCTTATGATTAGAATGTTTGCCTGTTCCTTGAAATTTTAATTAACATATTTAATCCTATATTTCTTTAATCATGCCAAGACTGAAGCAATCTATTGACCTTTTACTTTGTTAGATAATGAAATTAGCATGAATCAACCATTTTCTTGTTATCATGAAAACATAATTTTACTTTTAAGTATTAACTATGGGACAGCTCTGAGACCTTGGCTTTATTTTAGGAGCTAGTTAATGTTGCTAAAATTATGGAAATGTTACTAGGGAATCTTAGCTCTCCAATATTATCTAGTCCAAATGTATAATCAATTTTTTTTTTTTCTTTTTAACTGGGGCACCTGGTTGGCTCAGTAGTTGAGCATCTGCCTTTGACTCAGGTCATGATCCCAGGGTCCTGGGGATCAAGTCCTGCATCAGGCTCCCCACAAGGAGCCTACTTCTCCCTCTTCCTATGTCTCTGCCTCTCTCTCTGTGCATCTCATAAATAAATAAATAAATAAATAAATAAATAATAAATAAATAAATAAAATCTTAAAAAAAATTTTTTTTATTGTTGTACCACAGATCTTTATGCTTTCATGCAAATCTCTAGGCAGAGCAATGAGGCCATTGGCCATCTACAGATGACCTGCAGTTTATCAGCAAATTATTTTTTTGTTTGTTTGTTTTTTTGTTTTTGTTTTTGTTTTTGGTATAGTATCCAATAAATACCTGATGAAATATTCTAGATTTGAAGATGTAGAAGACAGATATGGCCTGGTTCCTAGAATTTCTGAAGCTTATAGAGGAGGGTATTAGGGTGTTTTTAAGGACTATATTGTCCTTATTCAGCTCCCCATTTCTTCACACACCTCTTTCTGCTTAAGGAGTTTAGTGCATTTTGTAGGTTGTAATGAAATAATAGTCAAACTTTCTATGGACAGTGTTAGCCCCATTTTGAAGAAAATACTCAAAAAAGCACTAATCCAGATCACACACAAACTATCTCTCTAAATTAGCAAATGATCCACATACATTTACATACACATACATTGCTGGAGTTCATGATTCTTAATTTTTAGAGATGGTAACACAAGATAGGTGCCTACATGACAGCCTTTTTCATACAGAATCACTGGTCCTTGGGTAAATGTTTGTGTTTACTATGATGGTCTGTGTGGTATTTATGCTTTAAAAATGACCCATTCCTTTTTGGCTGACTGGTGGCATCATTTCCAGCAAGACTTCAGTTGGGTTTAACAATGTAAATAGCTAGAACTCATTTCTTTTTTTTTTTTTTTAATAAATTTTTATTTATTTATGATAGTCACACACACACACACAGAGAGAGAGAGAGAGGCAGAGACACAGGCAGAGGGAGAAGCAGGCTCCATGCACCAGGAGCCGGATGTGGGACTCGATCCCGGGTCTTCAGGATCGCGCCGTGGGCCAAAGGCAGGCGCCAAACCGCTGCGCCACCCAGGGATCCCGCTAGAACTCATTTCTTGATATTGGGTGTCACTGTGTTTGTCTTTGGAATCTTTTCAATCCATCCTGTTCATGTTCAATGTTATGAATTATTTGGGAATCATGTCATGATCTCAGCTCAGCAAGCCTATCTATTGGGAAATAGGCTTGATGTTCATGTACTGACCATATCTTGACCGTACTTTTTCTTGACTTTGAGTGATTCTTAACTTGAATGTGACACCACACCACTACGAGGTGGGTCAGTTCTACTGCTTTCTAGAACTTTCATTTTAAACTTGATGCCATGATGACAGTATGCCTACTTTCTACAGGAAAATCATTTGTAATAGCTTTTCCCCATCTATCCTCCATGTGATAATATGTCAATATAGTCAAATTTGATGCACGAGAGCTCTACATTGCCAATGAAATTGCCTATTGAGCAGAGACCTGAGTTAAGCTTTGGTCTCCTCTATGCTCTCAGGGCATGGTGATTTTGCCAACCCCGCAAAGAGGTATGACAAGCTGAGAGTGTTCAAAAAATACAGATCCTTGAACTTCAACCAAATCCAGTGAATCAGAATCTCAGGAGTCCTAAGCTCTGTATTTTGGAACAGCAGCTTAAGTAATAACAGTATTGCTGGATCCCTAATGGGAAGGACCACCTGTCTAGAGGCTCTTGAGTGCTGCAGGTGTGTATGTATCTCCATGAGTGGTACTAAAATAGTAGCATCTTAGAATTCGAAGGAACCCTCCTAGCTCATGTCTCATTGTATGGGGTGGGGGGAAACTTGGCCAGTTAAATTACATGTCTAAGTACACACAGCTGCTTAATGGAGAAATGTGAAAAGCAAAGCAAAACAAAAACCAAGATTCCCGATTCTTAATCTAAACTAATTTTCTCTAAATTAAACTATCTTTGAATATTTTCATAAAGGGTTTCCATTTATAAGTTCAATATTTACACTAGGAGAGATAATTTAAATATAAGCTAAATACCTTCCCCCACCCTGAGCATTAGAACAAAAATAGAATTTGGGAGGCAATGAGTTAATTGAACAATGTAGCTTCACTACATTAGTAGCTGGCAAATATTAACTGAGTATTCAAAAGTCATTTCTGGTATAGGTTGAAATCAGCATAGGCTGATAGATATACTAAGAAAGGTAGAGAATAGTATGGAACTAGCACAGCCTTTGTTGTCATATAGACTTAGGGTCAAATCCTGACTCAACTCTGTGGTTCTGGGCAGCTGTAGGCTTCAGTTCTGGATCTATAAACTAGGTATGATAGTTTCCTTTTACGGATGTTGTTAGGTTAAATAAAATAATGTATAAATGGTGCCTGGTACATAGTAACTAAAGATAATAATTTCTATTTTTTTCTTTTTTTCTTTTTGTTTCAAGTTTTTATTTAAATTCCAGTTAGTTAACATACAATATAAAAGTTTCAGGAATAGAATCCAGTGACTCATCACTAATATGTAACACCCAGCGCTTATCACAACAAGTGCCCTGCTTAGTCCCCATCACCCATTTAACTCTCCACCAGCCCACCTCCCCTTCAGCAACCCTGAGTTTGTTCTCTATCATTGAGAGTCTGTTTTATGGTTTACCTCTCTCTCTCTCCCCCTATGTTCATCTATTTTGTTTCTTAAATTCCACATGTGAGTGAAATCATATGGTATTTGTCTTTCTCTGACTAACTTATTGCACTTAGCATAATACACTCTAACTCCATCCACATTGTTGCAAATGGTCAGATTTCATTCTTTCTTTTTTATGGCTGAGTAATATCCCCCTATATATGTATACACCATGCCTTCTTTTTTTTTTTTTTTTTTTTACACCATGCCTTCTTTATCCATTCATCAGTTAGTGGACATTTGGGCTCTTGCTGTAATTTGGCTATTGTTGACAATGCTGCTATAAACATCAGGGTGTACGTGCCCCTTCAAATCAGTATTTTTGTATCCTTTGGGTAAATACCTACTAGTGCAATTGCTGGATCATAAGGTAGTTCTATTTTTAAGTTTTTGAGGCACCTCCATACTGTTTTCCAGAGTGGCTGTGCCAGTTTGCATTCCCACTAACAGTTTAAGGGGGTTCTTCTTTCTCCACATCCTCGCCGACATCTGTTGTTTCCTGTATTGTTAATTTTAGCCATTCTGACAGGTCTGAGGTGGTATATCATTTTGGTTTTGATTTATATTTCCCTGATGGTGAGTGATGTTGAGCATCTTTTCATGTGTCTGTTAGCCATGTATATGTCTTCTTTGGAAAAATGTCTATTCATGTCTTCTGCTTATTTCTTAACTGGATTATTTATTTTTTGGTGTTGAGTTTGATAAGTTCTTTATAGATTTTGGATACTAACTCTTTATCAGATAAGCCATTTCCAAATATCTTCTCCCATTCTGAAGGTTGCTTTTTGATTTTGTTGATTATTTCCTTTGCTGTGCAGAAGCTGTTTATGTTGATGAAATCCCAATAATTCCTTTGTTTCCCTTGCCTCTGGAGATAATTTCTCATTTCTTAAGTGCTTATTAAATTTTAGCCACTGGACAGACTATATAGCTATTATAACTCACACTAATGCTATCTTAAAGATGAGAATCTAAAGCTCAGAAATGTTCCCTAACCTTCCTGGGGTCATGGAAGTATTAAGAGGCTGAGGTTGGAGTTCTACCTGTCTTAAAAGCCCCCGGTTTCATGAGTTTACTATCCTGTCTTTCAATAAGTGATAGCTATCAATGTTGCCCCCATCCTCCCTCATAAGTTGATATAATTAGTGGTCAAGCCCTCAGCTCATGGTTTAATCCAGTTCATTCCCTTTCAATAAATAATAACTACATGACCTTGGGTGAGCTCTTTAATTGCTCCATTGGTTTCCTCATTTGTGAAATGAGGATGATAATCTAGTTTATAGGGTTGTTGTGAGGCTACCCAAAAGTCTCAATATTTCTATTGCTTTTTACGCACCAGTCAGTCTACTATTCTAAGTGAGAGTGCATGCTGTCTTGGCCATGTTTTGGAAGATGGTACAACAAGCATTCAGTACATTTCCTGCGTTCCAGGTGCCATCCCAGTAGAGATGTTTGCTGCAAGGCAATGGAAGCAAAGATTGGTTGCATCTTCAAGATTCCCCTGGCCAGATCTGGTCTTTCCTCTTGCAGAGAGGAGAAGCTACTCAAGGTCTGTGACCCTGAACACCTCTGGAGCTCCATAGCTTGCAGGGGAAGATGGGCCAGTATCTGAACAGCATCTTATCACCTCCCTTGTGATGTGCTTGGTGAGCATGCTTACAGAGAAGGGGCTCAGCTTTCTGGAGTTCTGATGGCTCTGTGGATGGAGCCCAGCTCTAATGAGACAGTTATAACGGAAGCCAATGCAGAGAGAGCTGCCGGGATGCAGTGGCTGAGGCACCGGGCAGGCCTGTGCACTATTCATTCCAATGAAAGGTTTTGGCATGTAAAAGCAGATGCTGCTAGTGATGCCCAGCAATATGTGTCTGTGCACATGTGTGTGTTCGCATGCTTTTAGCTTTCTTTCTGATACTAAATCTAAGGAATGACCTTTTAAACACCGTCTTTCTATATTTTAGCTCTCTGAGGAGTAGAACTGTCATTAAAGGCATGAAATCACTGACAGTATTTCATTTCAGTAACCTGAAGTTGGACAAATTTCCCCCACTCTCAGCCTTTCCAACAGAAGCACCACACAGGTCTGCTTGGAGGCCTTCATAAAGCTTTGTTCTTTGTCATGGGAGAAAAAATTCTAACGCTCCTTTATCTTCCTCCTTTGCATACTGTGCTCCTTATCTGGTGCCAAGGTGCAGCAGCACCTCACCCCTGTTAGGATTTCCATCTCAACCCAGCTGTTTCCTGCATCTACCCACCTCTCCCAAGACTTATATGCTTGATGGAATTAACTAATACCAGTTGTGCTTTACTTATCTGAGTTTAAATATATCTGTTATATGCCAACATTTTACTAAAATGTATCTGTCCACTTCTATTAACAAGCATTACTTTAATTTAGTAGTACGTGATATCTACACTTATAGGGCTGCGATTTTACAGGCCTATAAATACTGGGGTGCATAGAAAAATCAGATATGTGATGAGCTGAACTTACAAAATTGATAAATACTGGGCAGTCATTTGAATTGCAAAGGAACCCTTCACTTTATTCAAATATTTCTTTAAAAGTAATAATAATGTCTTCACATTTGCATAGCGGGAAAGGCTTTGCAGACGTCTTTCACATACATTATCTCGTTTGCTCCTCTCAACATTCCGGTGAACTAAGTGGGATAGTGACTATTATCTGCATGCTTTATGGGTAAGAAAAATACAAAGCATCCTTAGCACATTTGAAATGTAATTACCTTTACAAAAAGTCAACTCATCATCATGTTAAGATGTATAATCCATTGTGAAAATGATGCCTACCTGCATTTGCTCATATGTAGGAGAGTTAATGCCCTGGTTATCTCTTGCTATGTAAGAGATTACTCCCAGACTTAGTGGCTTAAAATACCATTTTGTTCTATCTCACTATTTTTTTTTTTTTTTTTTTTGGTTAATAGTTTGAATAGGGCTCAGCTGGGTGATTCCTCTGTTCTGTATGGAGTCAACTGAGATCACTTGAGATTCTCAGCTGGCAGATGAGCTGGTCTGGAGATTCTAAGATGGCTTCATTCCCAAATTTAGTGCCTTGACTGGAAGATTGATTTTGGTTGAGACTATCAATCAGAATGCTTATATATAGGCTCCGCAACATGGTATTGGGGTAGTTGGGGACTCAGGGCTCCCAAAGATGTCATTTCAAGAGAATATAAGAGGAGGTTGTCAGTATCTTAAGGCCTGGTTTGGTTCAACCACTGGCTTCTCATCACTTCTTCCATATTCTGTTAATCAAAGAAGATCATGAAGCACACCCAGATTTAAGGAGAGGGAATGTACACCCTATTCTCAGTGAAGAGGTATGAGAGAATTTGTGGCCATCTTTAATCTGCCACAGTCCATTATTTGGCCATTGCTTATTCACATTCCTTCCCTATGTAAAAATATGTCCACCCTCTCCAAAGAACCCCCAAATTCTCATCTATGATAGCACTTGGATCCAGGCAGCATGAAGGTCAGGCTTAAGATCCAAGATCTTCTCATCCAAATCAGGTACAGGTGTGGATGAGACTCTTCAACCGTAACTCCAATAGCAGTTACTGCCATACCTTCTGAGTATCACAAACAGTCCCTTGCAGGTACCTTAGGCTTTCACTACCAGTGTCCTTGACATCTTTCTAGTTTCTTCCCACTGTCTGGTTCCAAAACCACTGCCACATGCTTTTTGTTTTTATTATGCTGGCACTCTACTTCCGGGTATCAAATTCTGTCCCCATTACCTACTGCTAAATAACAAATTATCTCTAAACTTAGTAACAACCATTTTTATTATATTGGGATTTTATTGCTCAGGCATTGAGGTATGGCTCGGTTCAGTGATACTTCTGATCCATCCTGAATTGAGTGAGTTCCCTGAAATAGTCTTCAACTGGTGAATGAGTTTGTCTGGAGGGTTCAGAATGGCTTCGTTCACATGACTACCACCATAGCCGCTTTGCCTGGAAGGTGGGGCTCAGCTGGGATTGTTGACTGGAGTGTCTATACATGACCTTTCTAGCATGGAGATTTCTAGGTAATAGGCCTTCTCATATAATGACACAGGGTTTCCAGAAAGAGCATTCCAAGAGATAGGATATGGAAATTGCCAATTTCGTAAGCCTTAGGCTTGGAATCTGGCTCAGCCTCACTTTTGCTGTATTCTATTCTATATTCTGTAGTCACATAGCCCACCCACATTCAAGGGCATGGGGTATAGATCCAAGTTCTCCACGAGAGGGATGTCAAAGAATTTTAGTAGTACAGAAAAATGATGTTTAGCTTTTCATTTTGAATTATTTACTAATACTTATAGGGCTGCCTGATTCAATGGACTAACTCATGATTAGGAATTAGACGTTCAAGGTCCTGGTTCCATTTCTCCCATTACTTGGCTGTGCTTGAGCTGAGGTAAAAGATCTTTGGGTTTCAGCTTCCATCATCGACAAAATAAAGATGAAGATAACTGCTGCTACCCACTAGCCCAAGGGCAAGTTGTGCCTGTTTGAAAAAAAAAAAATGAGGGCGCCTGGGTGGCTCAGGCATTAAGCATCTGACCTCGGCTCAGGTCATGATCTTGAGGTCCTGAGATGGAGCCCTGCATCAGGCTCCACAGCAGGAAGTCTGCTCCCTTTCCCTCTCCTTCTGCTCCTCCTCCCCCTCAAGTAAATAAATAAAAATCTTTTTTAAAAAATCAGTATTCAAAAAAGTACTCTCTAAAGTGCTCTAGGAAGTAGAATAATAAATTATTATAACTAATTGGGCCATAATAAATTTACCATATTTCTCTTTTAAGAGAAAAAATTGGGTCTTAGAATTGTGTAGGATTAACAGAACCACATAAGAACCAGGTTCTCTGACACTCACACTTCAAACACATAATTCCACACCATTGCATGCATTTCTGCTGTTCCTGAGCACCAGGCAACATACATTTTCTCACTGAATCTTTGCAACACCCCTTTGAGTAGGTGCCATTAGTAACATCTTAATCATGTTTTCTGAAACATTTTTGTTCTGGAGTTTAAATTCTAACACATCTTTTGCATATTTATACATAATACATCTTAAAAGAATCTAATGAAAACTTTAGTAGAGTCTGTAGGGGTTTTGTTTAAATTCTATGGAAATCTTCCCTTTTTATTTTATACAAATATTCTTGCAAAATGAGATAAAAGCAGATTTATGAAGATATCAAAATGATATAACTAAGGGGAGAGAAAAAATAAAAGCTGCAGAAGAATTAGCAGAAGCTAGTTTTACTTACAGAAGCCAGAAGGAAGCTGAGGCAGTTGGTGCTGTGGGAGGGCGATGGGCTGGAGGCCAGGGCTCCTGGCTCCGCTATGCTATTAACTAGGAGCTAGGTGTGCAACCTTGAAAAGTTTGTTCTCTCCTCTAGACCAGAATTGCTTTTTGTGTCAAATGAGAGGGTGGGACAAGATGAATTCTAAAGCCCATATTAACTTGAACATTCTTTTATCACACCAAGAAAAGGGATGAAACACTAAATAAACATAAATATATCCTCTTATCAAGGAAGTAAAGATGTGGATTAGAAGATAGGTTTGGGAAGTGAAAAGAAAGAGAGAGACAGAGAATGTATGGAATCTTGACCTGGCAAATTGTAAGTAGTAGAAGGACCGTAGTGACTGAAAAACAAACCAGCCAACAAGGAGGGAAATCGAGCATATACATACACACACACACATATACCCAACCCAGCCACCAGAAGGTAATTTGTAAAATTTAAAAATAAGATAGAGAGAAAATTTTATTTATTCTTTCAACAAATGTTTATTGAGCCTCTGATGTGCCAGGCCCTATTTTAGGTACTTAAGGTATAGTAGGTAATAAAAAAATCTCTGCCCTCATGAAACTTATATTCTAGGTTGAGGAATACAGGTGATAAGCAAATTAGATAAGTAAAATATGCAGTCTGGTAGATAATCACAAGTCCTCAGCAGAAGAGTGCAGTGGAGAAGGAGGTTGAACATGTCACAACCCCGTGTTGTGTGTTTGCGACATTAGATAGTGAGACCCAGGGAGACCTCACTGGGTAAAGATTTGATGGGAGTCAGCAAACAAGCTGTGGTGACTTTGCTTCCTATTTCATGGATAAAATGAGAACACTCATAAGAGTATTGTGGACAGAGGGAACAGCAAGTGCAGAGGTGCTGAGATGGAGCAAGCCAAATGTTTAAAGAATAATGAGGAAAAAAAAAAAGAATAACGAGGAAGCCAGTAAAGCTGGAGTGGAGTAAATGAAGGAGAGGGCAGTAGGAGGCAAAGCAGAGGAGAGACGCTGAGAAGATTTTGAGCAAGTACCATCTGGCAGGTTTTGGTGTGATACCATTATTAGTAATGGTATTTAGTCTAGTCTCTACCATGTAGAGACTAGACTAAAAAAAAAAAAAGAAGGACAGAAAAGGGAGGAAGAGTTAGGAGGTTACTGCACTACCCCAGGCAAGAGATGATGGTAGCTCAGACTAGAATGGTAGCAGTAGGAGCAATGAGAAGTGATGAGATTCTGGATATATTTGAAGGTTAGAAGGAATAGGGTTTGCTGATGGTTGGGATGTATGGTATGAGAAAAGATGATTCAAGGAAACCTCAAGGGTTTTTGACTTGAGCTAAGAGTTGCAATTGTCAGGTAAGAAAGATTATGGGAAGAACAGTCTTGGTGGTGGTGGTGGTGGTGGGAGGGAGCGACTGGAGTTTAGTTTTAGATGTGTCACCTGTTAGGTGCCTAGTAAGTATCCAATCCATTCAGGCATGTGTTGTGGATACATGAGTGGATTTCAGTGGTGAGGCAGGTTGGAAGTATAAATGCATTTGAGCCATGAGGTTGGATCAGCTTTCCAACAGACCAAGCATAGATCGAAAAGAGACAGGGTCCAAGGATTGAGCCTAAACTCAACTGCAGAAACTCTACTGCAGAAATACAGACAAACATCAAGAATAAACAAAGAGGAATGACCAGAGAAGTAAGGATAAAACCAAACAAGCAGAGAGTCTTAGAGGCCCAGTGGTGGGGGTGGGGAGTGGGTGGGGAGTGGGTGGAAAGTGTTTCAAAGAGAAGACAGTGATTGTGTCCAATGCTAATGATTGATTGAGTGAGATGAGGATAGGGAAATGACCACTGACTTAACAGAGAGGAGGTCTTTAGGACCCTGATAAGAAGGATGTCACCAAAGAGGGGCACGTGAAAGCCTGATTGGAGTAGCTTCAAGAAATAATAGGAGGAGGGAAATTGGAGAAGAGAATATGGGCACTCTTTCAAAGGGTTTTGCTCTAAAGGAAAGGTGAGAAAGGTAAATAGCTACAGGGGAATTGTAGTAAAGAGAGCTTTTACAAAATATCTGAGACAATGACACATTTGAACTTTGAAGACAGTTATCAAAGAAAGAAAAGAGACAATTGCTGGAGCTCTCTCTGAGTAGGTGAGTGTTCTGGGATCCTGTGGCAAGTGGAGAGGTTGGTCTTGACTAGGAACATGGGGAGGAGAGAAGGTTGAGTAAATGGGCACAAATGCAAGGAGGAGGGTAGATGTGGTGGTGGAAGCTGGGTGACGTTCCCTTGAGTATTGTCATTTTCTCAGTGAAGTAGGAAGCAGAGTCATCATCAGCCTCAAGTGAGGATGACAAAGGTGTTAAGAGGTTTGAAAAATGAAGAGTGAGTATGAACCAGTTGTGTAGGGGAATAGGAGAGTTATTGGACTGGGAAATATACTATATTTGTTGGAGACATTCAGGGCTCCTTCTGAGGTGAATATAGAACCTTTTGGTTTCCTGAGGTCATATATGATTGGTCCTTTTCAAACTGGTCTTCTCAGAATAAGATATTCCTTGGAGTACCAATGGAGAAGAGAAGACAGGAAGAGAGGACCCCTGGAAGTTCATAAATGTCTTAAGATGGAGTTAAGAGAACATACTTCATCTTCTAGAACACCACCAATATTTCCCTGGGATTTCTTACCATAACCACTTTCTTCATTCCTCTCCCCCAGGGTCCCCTTCCTGAGTTTCCTCAGCACAAATTGAGATGTAGCTACATACGGGTTTCAGGGAGCAGAACCACTTCCTCTATCTGATGTGTTTGTTTTACTTTTGTATTGGTCAGATTTTTCTGTTATTCTCTGGTAACAAATGATCCCCAGTTCTCAGAAGCTTACGGCAATCAGGGTTTTCTTTCTTGTTATGTGTTGGCTCTAGGTCAGTTGCAGTTCCACGTATCTTCATTCTGGAATGAGAGCATATGTAGGTCTGGCAGAGAGAAAAGAGCAGTGGTGGAATTAATCTGATGGCTCCCAAAGCTTCTGCATCAGAGTGGTAATTGCCAGGTTTGCTCACTTTTCATTGGTCAAAGCAAGTCATATGGCTAAGCCTGATGTCAATGGGATGGGAAAGCATAAACTGCTTTTAGGGAGGAACAAATAATTTGGAATAATCATATAATTAGCCACAACTTTTTCCATGTGTGACAAGAGAAGTCCTTCTCAAGCAACACAATGGGTCAAATTGCTTCTTCCCAGACAGAATTGGCATTTAATCCTCAGGAGTAACCTCGGGGTGATTAGACAATTGGTATACATTTCTGGGTGCAATTTTATGTCTGGCACTGTGAGTGAGATTATTTAGCTATTTAGCTTTAAAATTTAGGAAATATTTCACCTTCAGGGATGCAGGTCAGATATTTTGTCACATACGTTATAGGTATTATAATATTAAAATCAATCATGCCAAGTTTTGCAAAATGTATCTTATGAGCTAGAAATGAGAGTTCCATCCAGACCTGTCTTTTGAGACCTTCTTAAGTTCCATGACCAATTTTATAATAACATAAATATAATATAGGAAACAGCCCCACCTGCAATTTAATAAAATAAAAATCCAGATAGAGAATTCCATATGTATTCCTTGTCTAGAAGGAAGAATTTTATAGCTTGATAAAGAGCTAGTGTATTGCTTTAAAACACAGTGTAACCAAGGCCAATGATTCAAGACGTCCCATGCCAAGTATGGTGCCCTGAATGACACAGTGGGTTGTTCTGAGTCATTGCCTAGCCATCCTAGCCTAGAGATGAGAAACTTGAGACCAGCCGTGAAGGTATCAGGGTTGACGTGGACGCTGCCTGGTATATTGGTTTAAACACTTCCATGTTTGGCTATTAACACAGAAGGAACCAGAGTCTGCTGCTGTTGCTTCTTTAGTTTCATTTTAGCAAATCTTTTCTTCTTTGTTTATGAATATGTGATTCTGACAGCTGACAAAGGACATTCCGAGAACTTAGTCAGGGCCCAAATTGTGCACTGTTGTGGGAGCGTCTCCTCACAGATTTGTCCAATGACCCTGCTCTGGAGAAAACACTCAGGTAACGCATTCCCAATGGTGGCTGAGCTCCCATCAACTCACCGCTGGTGCCCTCATTAGAGTGTTTTTCTTTCTTTAGGCTGTATTTTTTTACATATTTGCTTTTTCCCCTAGTTCATCTCAACCTCCCACCACAGCAATTTTAGTGTCCGTGAAGGGGACTGGGTAGTCATCCCTGGAGATTACCTTAGGTTTATTTTTAGTGCTGACAGATTGGAAAAATTACTTTCCCTTGCTGACTGTACCAGCACTGCCTTCACTCTGACTTTAGAATTCTGGACTTCTCACATTGGGCTGAGGCTGAGCAGGTAACCCATGCCTTCATCTTAAAGGTGGACCAGTCACCTTACAGTGAGGTTAAAAGATTTGCCAAGAGTTATGCACACATCCAAGAGTGTTTCTCTTTGGTCTGTTGGTGTCAGGTCTGTAAGATGTTTAACTGTATAAAATGTTAAGTTCCACTGACTAAATTGGACAGATTGCAGGTAAAAATCCTCACTCCCTAAATCCCAATTGATCCCCTGGGCCATCCATACTCCTTAAAAGTGTTATTATTACTATAAAGCTACATCCTCAAAAATTATTTCCCTTGGGAACACACACCTCACCCAGACAAAAAGATTACTGTTTTTTTTTTTTTTTTAATTCACTCAATACCCTTTGTCTCAGTTTTCTTGTTTGTTTCTTTCTTCCTACCTTATGTCACATTCAAAATGGTATCAAAATGCTATGAGCTCCATCACCCTCTGTTTATTGTCAGGTTGAACCATATAAAATTTCTAACATTCAGCTTTTTGACCCACACATGTGACAATTTCATTTGTTTTTTGGCCTAACCCAATCAGCACAGGTTAGCAAATTGTGAAAACTTGCATGCAGAATACTGCAGATTATTGACCAAGTTGATGGCAACTCATTGATAATATGTAGTAGAGTTGAATGTGTATCTAAGCTTCATTATTCTTTGCAAAAGGAAAGCTAATTAGCATGTTAAGAGAGAATTTTAATTTGGAAGCGAATTTCATCTTTTAACAGAAAAAAAAAAGCATGTAACTGAGGTGCGCACATATATGTAGTGTGCCGAGACTTTGTGCGCAATGGCTGTGACCACTGCTCGGCAAGAGCAGCTTGTTCAGGTCTTTGGAAAAGTGATCCTTCATGTGTTCTCCTTCTTTCTCATCCACCCTCCCTCCCTGGCCTTTCATGGTCGACTTCTGGAAAGAGCAGTCTACACTCACTTTCTCCACATTCTTGCTCTAATTCACTGTGTAACACACCGTAATCTGGTTTCTGTCCCCAACACTCCACTAAAACTATTTTTGCCGGGGTCACTAATGACCTTTGATTGACAAATTCAAGGGAAGCTTTTCTGTCTTTATCTTACTCAACTTTCCTGTTGCATTTGACAGGATGGGCCAAGATTTGCTTCTTAATATTTCATCTCTCTCTCTGACTTTCGATGGTCTCTCTGTTGTCATTCACTGTGTGTCTTAGTGTCTAGTCTACTATGGTCACGGGAGGCACTTATCTATCTTTCTTGAATAAATGAAAGCATGAATTAATGAAATTATTTTTTAGTTAATTATTAGTTATTGCCAATAAATCAATTTAGTCTGCACTTCCAGCAACTTCTCTATATACTTCCAGCATATACTTCCAGCAACTTCTAGCATATACATTTTCACCAACACATAACCTTCCGTGGGTTATATTCTTCATGTTTCCATCTCAGAAATCCTACTAGGTCACTGGGGGCAAGGCAGGTACAACCAAGGAGGCTGCTGGTTCCTTTTTACATGGCTCTCTCTAATTCTGAGCATTTTCAATATGCCCAGTCATCAGTCATGGTTTTTAGTAACCCCTGTTAGGAAAAAAGATTCATGTTCTTTTTCTTTCCTCCCCAGGAAGTATCACTTAGAGATCCAATAAAGTGCATTAACAAATAGCCACTTGTTGCTTGCTTAGAGATATGACCTGACAAAATGATAGGGAAACAGCCCAACACCAGACTCTGGGAGAACAAAAGAAACGCGCCAACAGAAAATGTGACACACGCGCACACTTTATGCATGTTTAATTTCTGTTGTTTTGGTTGGAAAACAGCTGCAGGTGTCCTCTAATTATAACCCCATTTTCACAAATATCAACTGTCATATTTAATCTGTTATATTCACCATATAGCCTACTGTTACAGCACATTTCTTTCATTACAAATTTAGTAGCAGAGTTTCAAATGCGCAAGCTAACATTCAGGCTAGTCAATTAATGCATTATTTACAAGTTAAATGTTATTAAAAACAGGTTCTTAATTTGCTAATGATTTAGTAGACCCAAGGCAATATTCCAATTTTTTTTTTTTTTTAAATGGAAGAACATTTAGAACAGTCAGGGTGGGGAGAGATGTCAGGGGTATTTTGGCCTCCCTCACTATTTTCCGAGTCTCTTTTTTGCTTCCTTCTTTAATGTGTGTTGTTTTTGATGCCTATACTAATCAGTTGTGGCATGAGTGAGAAGAAAGACAGATGAAAAATAAAAACAACCTAAAGACTATTGTGAGCGGTGTTTTTAAAAAACCACCAGGCAGTTTGGAATGACTCGATACACATGTTCACCATACAATTCGGCATATTTTGATTTACAGTGCTGTTCTAACAGCACAGCAGGTTAGGAAGGTTAGAAGTCAAGGAAATTAAAGGTTATTAGCATTCCACCGTTGTCAGGCTACACAAGTGGAATATATGTCTTTTCAAATACACTTTGAAAAATTAAGTTTCTGAGGTTCAAGGGCCTCAGAGTCATCACCGCACTGTGGGTTTTGTTCTTTGTTTTAGTTTGTTCCTTCTTTTTTGTTTGACCTAGATCATGATCCAGATCCGTATCTTTTGCGTTCCATAATTCCATGACACGCTAGTTATTTATGAAAGATAACATGAGGTGAGCTCTTTGGTGACAAAGGATCCCGGCTGTGTGGACCTGGTGATCCTGCCTTCATGCCTTTCTCTCCAGTCACCTTCCTGGCTTAGCACCACCCCTTATCTTCACCCTTTCTCCCCTGTCCTCTTCTACCTTTCAACCCCCACCTTTTTATAGAGGGGCAAGGAGGGGCAGAGGGAGAGGGAGAGAGGATTTTTAGCACCAAGCACTGAGCTCCACACCCAGCACCGAGCTGATTGGGGGGCCCTGAGGCCATGACCTGAGATGAAATCAAGAGTCCCACACTGAACCAACTGAGACACTCAGGTGCCCTTACCTTTAAAAAACCTTAAAACCAAGATCTATTTTCTTCATGGAATCTAGTTAAGATGACATCTGGCTCACATGAAACTTTTCCATCCCTGATTCCTTTTTCTTTTTTTCTTTTCTTTTCTTTTATTATTTATTCATGAGAGACAGAAAGAGAGAGACAGAAAGAAAGAGGCAGAGACACGGGCAGAGGGAGAAGCAGGCTCCATTCAGGGACCCTGATGTGAGACTCGATCCCGGGACTCCAGGATCACGCCCTGGGCCAAAGGCAGGCACTAAACCTCTGAGCCACCCAGGGATACCCCCTGATTCCTTTTTCATGTCTCTGTCACATAATCACTCACTCAAATATGCATTACCCTGCATTTTTCCTCTAGTTGTTTCTCTATCAAACGGTAGAGTCAGAAAGACCTGCCATTGATTGGTGGTGTGACCTAGGGCAAATTATTTCTTTCCTCTGGTCTCCCTTTTCTCTTCTCTTAAATGGAGATAAAAACCCTTATTTAATTGTTGTGAGAATTGGTGAGATCATATGTGGGAAGAACCCAGCTAAATTGTAGAAGCCAACATGCGGTGGCTCTTGTTGCTGTAATGAAATAAGATAATTTCTATAAATCTCCTAGCATAGTGCCTAGCTCATGTTTGGCACTCAGTGAAATTTCATTCCCTTTGGTACAATAAATAGGTCATAAGCATTTCTTGTTTTCATTTTCACTCAGAGTAAAGTTTTCTCAAGGGCAACACTAAATGTTTTTTTTCATACTCCAGCTTATGTGGATTAGCGTTCCACCCTCCACAGTTTGGAAGGCTTGGTATCTCAGGAGCTCCAGGTGGGGTCGAGTGCCCGCGGCCCACATCAGTGGCCCAGGCAAGGCTCTTTCTCATCCTATGCCTTACTTTCCCTATTCCCTCCACTCTTGGGATCATCTTCCAAATAAACTACCAATATTCAAGGCTCTTGTCTCAGGCTCTGCTTTGGGGGGAACCCAAACTAAGTAAGGAAAAGATTCAATTGACAGAGAAAGACAATAAATTGAACAATGTGCAAAATTGCAGAACTTTCCGAGCTGCCCTAGGCAGCAAAGACAGGAAAATGTCAGTAGAACAAAGCCAAGAATGAAAATCACGCATTCATTTACTCACAAATATGTGTCTTGAGCACCCAGTATGTACCATAACAGATAGTCTTTTTACCCCCATGGCACTTACAGTGCAGTGCAGGGACACGCCATAAACAAGTCAACATGCAAAATCATGTCAAGGAGTGATAGCAGCTCTGAAGACAAAGAAGGCAAGAAAAGAGTTAGACTGTCTGCAGGAGAGGATCCTATTTTAGACAGTGTGATTTATTTAAAATGAATCAAGGCCTGTTTGGGAGGGTGATATTTGAACAGAGACCTAACTAGAGTGAGAGTGACCTACCTTTTGTCCATTGCCTACTGTCTTCTGGAGTGAGAGCAGAAAACAAATGCTTTCTAGCCTGTGGATGGGGTAATAAGATGAGATCAAAATCCAGCTGGTTAGAAAAAATGCGGCACAGAGACTTCTCAGGGTGCAATCTTCCAAGCAGAGTGCTAGGCTGCTTCAAAAGGCCCTTAAGATTCAACCTGGGCCTGCAGCTCCTGTGAAAGCCCTTCCTGCAGAAATGCCTACAGCTTTTCATTTTCTCTCCTGACTCTTGTTCAGTGTGTCCTTCTTTTCAATAACTCAATTAAAAAGAGTGCCCTGATTAATATACAACTTTAGGGCACATACAGAGTATATCTTGTCTCATTTAATTCTCATCCAACTTTGTCCATCAAGTGCTTTCATCCTTATTTTATAGATGAGGGGACTGGGACCTCCCCAGGTCACTTGGAACCACTCATCTATGTCGGAGCCTGAACTCAAACTCAGTCATTTGGCTCCAACCCAGTATTTGTTTCAATGCTGAGTCCACAAACCCCTTCACCTATTTTCACCCCTCCCTCTATCACCTCCGCCTGCCCATCCATGGAACCTGACTTGCGTGGGCTGATGACCCTCTCCATCTATAGGATCTCATCATTCTGACTTTGTATCAGATTTTAGTAAACCCAGAGGTTTATTTTTTAAATTTGTAAAGAAGATTCAATTTTTAAGTAATCTCTAAGCCCAGTGTGGGGCTCGAACTCACAACCCTAAGATCAAGAGTCACATGCTCCACTGGTGGAGCCCACCAGGTGCCACCAAACCCAGAGGTTTATAACTGGAAAAGTCAGAGGATAACTCTTTCAAGAGATTCAATCTTCAGGATTCCAGCTTAGCCAGGTGCTGTACTCTTGATTGGGTTTTCTCATTGCCATATTTAAATATCAAAAATTTTCTTACAAGTAATAATTATTTTTAAGTAAGTACTACCATAGCTGATCCTTAATTCTCCTCCTTTTGAGAAAATGTGAGGTGAAGCTTGACATCATTGCTCCTGGATCTGTCCCACTCTTGCCTAGTGGACTGTTTTTGTTTTCTTGCAGTACATTGCACTTGATTCTGAATCTGAAAGACTTGATCCCTCAGCGATCGCTCCTCTAACATCTGTGGGAATTCAGAGATAATTTCCTCTGTCAGGAACTCTGCTATATAGCTTACGGTTTCAGGCAAAGTGGGACTCTTCCTTGGGGTTGCAGTTGGAAACTGTAAAATTTTTAAAGTTTAAAATCCAATGTTCTATGTCAGTATCTCAAACAATATATGGGAAGCTACTGCACTTTTAAGGAGCTTGCTCTTAAAATGTTGGGAATTCAAGATGACAAATGTCCGCTTAAGGCCATTTCTTCTGGCATATAGGTTGACAATGTTGAACATTTTTAAAGTTTTGGGTTTGTTTTGTTTTGGTATACAAACCCCCCAACTAATAGTTTTCAATCATTACAATAACTCAACGTGTGGTAGGTATTTTTCCAATTTCCATTTTATGCTTCAGTATCACTTTCTACTTCCTCTTTAAGACACTTTGCTCATTTGTAATTATTTAACAACTTAGCTTTTGGGACTATTTGTTTAATATGCCGGAGTTAAAAAGGCAAGTTCTTGAACCAGACAGACCTTGTTAGGATTCCTGGTTCTGAAAGCTCTATGCCCCATGACCCTGGGAAGATGTCTTAATGCTCCCTCACCTCAGTTTCCTCATCTGTAGAATGTGACCAATGACAGTATTGGCTTTATATTATTGTTCTGAGTTTTAATAGTGATCATGTGAGCAGGCCTCGGTATACTGACTGGGATACTGCAAGCATGCCACGACTGTCAGCAGTTGTTATCACTGCTCTTGCTCCGTAATAAATAGATGGCCATCTGTCATGGGTTGCCAGGGACAGTCCTGATTTGCTAGTCGTCTTACTGTAATTATTAATAGTGTTCCCCTGTGTTCTCAAAAGTGTCCCTGTTGGGAAGCACTATAGAAATGGTGGGACTGATCAGTGGTTGCCTGGGTGAGGGAAGTGAAACTGGGAAAATCTGAATAAGGTGAGCGCATGGTATCAATGTCTACATCTTGGTTGTGATATTTTACTATTGTTTTACAAGCTGTTACTCTTGAGGAAAATTGGAGAGGAAGTACACAGATCTTTCTGTATTATTTCTTACAATTCCATGTAAGTCTACAAGGATTTCAAAATAGAAAGTTAGTTAAAAGAAGAAGAAAAAAAGTCCCAGTGTGAAAGATAATGATATGGTCATCCTAGAAACAATATTCCTTGGCCCACTAAGACATGGCCACCTTTCATTGAAAAGACCTGCCATTGGTTCCCTTTACTTCCTTTACTCAGCTTTATTTTCATCCATAGTACTTACCTCCACTTGACATGCTATGTTTATTTGTTTCTTCCTTCAACAACTGTGTTTTGAGTGTTTACTATGATGCCTACTATGTGCCAATGAAGAAACAACATATCAATGAACAAACTCCTTGTGAAGCTAACATTCCAATGGAGGAAATGAATAATAAATTAAAAACACAATTGATAGATTATTTAGCATGTTGAAAAGGGATAAGTGTGTTGAAGAAAAAAATATAGAGTAGATATATTTGTCAGGGTTCTTCAGAAAAACTGAATCAAAAGGATCTATATAAATATTTTTTATAAGAAATTGGCTCACATGATTATGGAGACTGGGAAGTCCCAACATGTGCAGTTGGCAAGCTCTAGACCCAAGAGAGCTAATGATAGGGTTCCAATCCAAGTCCAAAGGTTGGAGAAGCAGAAGAGTTGATGGCATAAGTTCTAATTTGAAAGCTAACAGGCTCAAGACCCATGAAGAGCCAATGTTTCAGTTCAAGTCCAAAAGCAGGCAAAAGCTGATGTCCTAGTTCCAGGGTGGTCAGGCAGGAGGAGTTCCCTCTTTGTGTTGGGGTCAGGCCTTCGACTGATTGAATGAGGCTCACCTCCATTGGGGAGAGCAATCCGTTTTGCTTGGTCTACTGACTCAAATGTTGATCTCAGCTAAAAACACCCTCACACTCAGAATGATGTTTGTGCAAAAATGTGGCCACCTCATGGCCCAATTAAGATGACACATAAAATCAACCAACCACAGCAGGATAAATGGGAATGGATACTGGGTCATGGTTAAAGTTTTGAACAAGGTGGGCATGTAGCATTTTTGGCTAATGGATATTTGAGCAGACTGGAAGAAGGTGAGCCACTTTTTGGCTTATTGCTTGAATTTTCTAATCAGAATGAGAGCTTTATGAAGCCAGGGATTTAATGTTTTATGGTTATATTCCCAATACCTTGTGCTTATTAGGTCCTCAAAAGTATCTGTTGGGTCAATGAGTGAATGGTTGGGGATGGGAACCGTGGTCTGCATGCAGTTATACCTCCTGTCCTTAGTGCAGTGTTTGACACATCCTTAGCAATCAGTAAAAGATTGTTTTTTGTATTCCTATGTTTGTTAATAATACATGATAAATGTCACCTTGGACATGGGCTTACTTGCTTTGTTTGATGCTGTGTCCCAGCACTTCAGCACTTAGAACCATGCCTGTAACACACATAATTATCAGTCAGTAATGATCATTACTAACTATGGGCCCAGATATGGAGATAAAGACTTGTGAAGTGGCTCAACCATGGTCCCATGGCCAGGAAGCAGCAGGGCTGGGGCCTTCACATTGATTTTCCTCCTCTCAAATCACAGTATTTTATCTATACCCAACTGCTTTTAAAACCATCCTGGGGTCTCTCATTTGGCCATGGCCTTTCTGTTACCCACCCCTCTCACCTCGTATTTGCTCACACCAGGCTGTGCTGTGATAACTCCCTGAGTGACAGGCAGTCAGGTTATGTTGAGTTGTCAGCACACACACCTCCAAGGATAGCCACCTCCTCCAGACACCACAGTGTCAAGGGATTACCTACCCCCCCCCCCCCGCCCCCACGGTAACACAAGCGAGAGGTAATGTAACCTTTTGGCGACCATTGACTTTGTCAGACAATAGTATGTGCAGTTCAGTTTGAAAGACTCCACTGGGAAGTTGCAGACTTTTAAAACTAATTTGGTGTTTATTCAACTTTGCAATCACTTCTATGTACTATCTGTGTTTCACACACCGTGAAACGGCGCTACACTGTGCAATTGAATTAGTTGTACAGTGACTCAAAGGCATTAAACAATGACTTTGATATTTTAAGTACTGACTAGGAGGGATTTTTAATTCCTTCCTCATAATGAAAGCAACAAAAAAACCCAGTTACACAACCCTGGAACACTTATTCTCTTTTCTATTCTGGGTGGACCCCACTGAGACAGAAAAAAATCTCCGAGCATTTAGTTTGCTTAATGGTAGAAGAAAAATTAAACAAGCATAGACGTGCAACCTTAATGACACCCAGCAACACTAGAATAACAGTTCCCAGCTTCTAAAACCTGTTATTTAATATAATGGGTAAATCTTGTGGGAGCTTTTCAGGTGCTGCTGAGTCTGAAAAAACAGCTACTTTGTGAGAAGGGGCGGGGGCAGGGGCAGGGCTTGGGCCCCGCTTAGGCTCATTCGCTTGGGAGAGTTTCAATGCCCCATGCAGGACAGGCAGGTGCTGGCCGAGACCCAGTGCTGGCCGGACAGTCCCCAGAGGCCACGGCCCTTCTGGAGACAGCACGGTAGCTACGTGGGCCACCAGGGTTGTCAGTCCTGCCAGGGACAATAAGGAACTTTCACTACAGAGCCTTTCTGGAGATGGCATAGACAGAAAGGAAGAAGGGAGGAGAGGGTAAAAAAAAAAAAAAAAAAACAACAAACTCAAAACAAAACCACAGCTAGTGAATTAGCTCCATGAAACTACAAGCATTAGCTGGTAATAGTTCAGGGCAAAGCACCTAAGTGATGATTCACATCTGACAATAAATATATGAATAGCTGTTGAAAGCTTGTTTGATTTTCACAAAGAGGTTTGAACAAACATTCGTTTGTTCATTAGTCTTAAGCAACACTTTTATGGCAGGGGATGCATTAAACCTAACATATGTCTGCTACCGAGATATTTGGTGGTTTTAAAGATGAAGACACAAAGCCATGCATATCATTTTGTGGAGCAGCCTTGAACTACCTGTAATGGAGTGAGATACAGTTATTATGCATTAATGCTGTGAATCTTCATCCAACAAGAGAAAACGAACAGGCGAGAAGGACTGCCGTGTCTTTGGGGATAAAGACTGAGGGGGCCCCATCCTGCGGTGGTACTGAGTTTGCATAAACTCATTTTGTTGTTGTTGTTGTTGTTGCATAATTTTTAAAAACGCAAGTGGTTTAAATCTGTTCCCCGAGGTAATTTATGCTAAACTAGCATTCCAAAACCATAAATTCCCCGCTTATGGCAATCTCCGCTTGGGTGTCAGGTCGGGCTAGGTTACTGAGCAAATGGCCGCTTCAAAATTTTTAGGGTAATTGCCTCTATAACTCGTTTAGCATACACCCTGTCAGGAAATCTCTCATTGTCATTGATGCTTCTGTTCCCCTTTTCCCTCCTCCTTTTCCACACTGCTGTATGCAAGGCCACTCTCCAGTGCTGAATGACACTGTACCTTTCATCTTCTGTAGCACCCGGATCTTGTCACTGTTACAGCCTCCACAGCCTCCACTCAAGACAACATGATGTCATGTCTGATGAGATCCGGAAGGTGGGGGTTTGGCTGAGCACCCTTAGGCCCACCCATCTTTGCTGAGGAAATCATCAGTTAAGAGAAGATAGGTGGATTGGGATAAAGCAGAAAGCAAATGACCATAGCCCAAATTCTTCCAATTTGGTTTTGTTTTACAAAGGCTGAGGTTGGTTATTGATGTTTACCAGAACGGTGTGAGCGACTTCAGCAGTGTACTTTGATCCCTTCTCTCATCTCATGGGTGTGGACGGGGAGCCTTGGCAGGAAGGATGTCACTGGGATTGTGTATTGGATGCAAGGCTTGGAGCTTCTATTGATAGGTTGCTCAGTAAGGGGATTTTTCATCAAACTGCCTCATAAAATATGTTAAATACCCAACTCTTAACTCCAATTCATTAATTATCTTGCTTAAAATATACTTCAAATATATCACATTTGACATGGTATGTCACCGATAGCAGAGGGAAATGATAACACTTAAAATCAATAAATGTTTTAAATTTATTTTACTTATTATGGTTGTCATAACATTTTGACATGGAGGGCTGATATGTCAACAATGCTGTTATCACGATGTAAAGCAATGGCATTGAACTGTCTAACCTTCCATGTTGCTGTTTCAGGGGAAAGTGGGCCCAGGGGGAAAATACAGCTAAAATCTCCAAGGAAGCGTCTGCTTATGGAGTCAATACGGGTCATCACTGAATAAAGCAGCCTGAGTACAAAACAAAAGCTGGAGGAGAAAGTCCTCACTGTGATCTGTTGCCTTTCTCCCAGTGAATTAAAAAATAATGGGAGGTGAAATGTATGCAGTGCTTTCTACATCCCAGGCCCTATACCATGTGTTTCATGGTATTTCATCGTGTGAGAGGAGGCACTGTTATCTCTGATTCATAGATGAGAAAACCAAGTTTTGCAAAGCATATATGACATGCACAAGGTCACAGAGCTAATAAGTAGTGAAATCTAGGTTTTAATGGATCGATGCTTGGTTCTCTAGAGACACCAAGGCCATCAGTGTTGCATGGCTAAAGTTGCTTCAACTTGAACTCAGGTTGATTCTGGCCTCTGGTTCAGCCTGACTTCCTACCAGAATACTGCCTCATTTCCAAGCCTCAACCATCACCAACCGCTGGACGCTGATATGGTAGCAACTGAATGTGGGTGATGGGTTGTGGTTTACAAAATGCTTTCGTACTCCTAGAGAGGAGAGGCTTGGAGGCAACTAGCCCTCTTTTCTTTGTCTCCAAGCCTTAGAGATTAAAGACAGAGTCAAAGGAAACTGCAAGAAAGAAGTACTCGAGAGCTACGCTTTTTCTGCTAGTTAGGACACAGGCAAAACTAGATTTTTTTTTTTAAGGGCTAAATGTAGGTTTGACCCTGCTTGAACTAACTCCAAAGCAATGAGTAATAGATGTGACTTGGAATCCTTCACAGCAGCAGTATGTTCTATGCCCAGCTAATTAAAGTTCAGCAAAGGGCTCCTGGTGGGCAGGGTCAATGTCTTCTGTACCTTGGTCTCTATATTGTGTGGACTGGGTGCCTAACTGATATTTGTTCAGTGTGGTTGTTCATCCATGGCCAGATATAAGCAGCTTGTTCATCTTTTTTTTTTTTTTTTAAGATTTTATTTATTTATTCATGAGAGACACATAACAGAGGCAGAGACATTGGTAGAGGGAGAAGCAGGCTCCTTGTGGGGAGCCTGATGTGGGACTTGATACCAGCACCCAGGATCATGCCCTGAGCCAAAGGCAGATGCTCAACCACTGAGCCACCCAGGTGCCCCAGCTTGTTCACATCTTAAGCCGTCTCTTTTCAACTGTTGGTTTGCTTATAAAGTGTTTTTGTTTTGTTTTTACTGGGGGTCCACACCAACTCCTTAACAATTAGCCTTGGCAGCTAAAAGGTGATCATTTGTTTAACTGATATTTATTTCCTATTACTGTTATGGACAAGGCTCTACGTGAGGCAGTGGGGATAGACAAATGTGGGTGATAGATGTCAGTCAACTAATGAAACAATGATTGGATTATCATAGTGACAAGTCTTATAGAGGAAAGATATATGACATTATGGGTGTCCCTAGTAGGAGAACTTGACCCAGACCGGGGGATCTAGAAAGGCTTTCTTGGAGAAATGATGTTTCATCACTGTTAAGGATGATTGAGAATTAACCAGGGCAAGCAAAGTAGGGAAATGATAGCAGGCAGGGCGTCAAATAAATAATCCAGGGAGAGAGAATGCATTGGTGAGACCAATTTGCTCAGAAGAAGCTCAGCAGTATTCTGAAACAGAAAGCAGATCTGTTTGGATAGAATGAGGGATAGTAGGGTGGAGAGCAGTGCAGAAAAATGAGCCTTGCTTTAACCACTTAAAACTTTTTGTTTGCAATAATAAGGGGAATATATTAGCTCAGTAAACAGAAAACCCCAGAGGTAGGATGGCTTGTGACTTCCTCGAGTCATAACTTCATCAGAGCTCTCCATTCCTCTCTGGTTTTCTTAGCCTTAATCTCTCCTACGTGTTGACATGTGTCTCCTAAGGGAGTGAAGAAATTGTAACAGTCCTGGCCCTCACGCCTGCCTTCTGCACCATCCAGAAGAGAAAGGAATTTGTGAGAGAATTCCTAATAAGAGGCCTGCAGATTCACCCTGATTGGAGCAGTGGCCATCACATGGCCAGCCCTGAACCACAGCAGGTGCCGAGCAGGCAGGAATGGTCTGTTGAGTTCGGCCTGGAGCAGGTGAACTGTCTCTGGAGCCAAGGGACAAGCCAACTTCCCTGGAAACAGAGAGATTATAAAACAGAAGTCAGGGCTGCTGGTAAGCATAGAATGGACGATGGGGACGCCATAGTTTCTGCTACTAGACTAAAGAGGTCAAGATAGGCCTGTGCTGTAGAGTTTGGGCCTTATTAAAACCATAAGGGATCGGGATCCCTGGGTGGCGCAGCGGTTTAGCGCCTGCCTTTGGCCCAGGGCGCGATCCTGGAGACCCGGGATCGAATCCCACATCAGGCTCCCGGTGCATGGAGCCTGCTTCTCCCTCTGCCTATGTCTCTGCCTCTCTCTCTCTCTCTCTGTGACTATCATAAATAAAAAAAAAAAGTCTTTAAAAAAAAAAAAAAAAAAAAACCATAAGGGATCATTAAAGGACTTTCAGCAAGTCAGCAATGTCACTAGATTACAATGAGATGTTTAAGAACACGATTATGAACTCCATCTTGGTGTTCCTATGTCCCTAGTTCCTAAGAAGACAATAACTGTCAGGTAAATAAATCATCAGGTCAGAAACAAAAATGCAAATAATTAATTTTTTAGTGGTCCTAATAATATCTAATATATAATAAATACAATAATAATAACAGTTAATTCTTATTCTCTATCTACTGTTAATAATAGCTGATAATAGTAATGAACCAGCCACTCTGAATAGAGCTTTATAAGCATTATTTTATACAATCTTCTATACTCCTAGGAGGTAAGTCCCTCTATTACACCATATTACTGATGGAAAAGCTGAGGTCTGGAGGTTATTAAGTAACTTACCCAAGGTTACACAGCTAGCTAGTAAAAGAGCAAGACCAAAAGCTGCCTGAATTGAAATATTGTGCTATTTCCACTAAACTCTGGAATATCATGGGGGCAATGGAAACCACGTCTTTATTTATTTGGCAAACAATTACTGAATAAATCCTTGTGCCAGGACTCAGGAGTCTCAACTGGCTAGCCATCTGCCAGAATTGGAAAAAAAATTGTGATAAAATACATAAAATGTAAAAATTTGCCACTTAAACCATTTTTAAGTGTAAAATTCAGTGGCATTAATTACATTCTCAATGTTATGCAACCATCCCCCCATTTATTTCCAAAAGTTTTTCATCATTTTGGATAAAAATTGTAACCATTAAAACAATAGCTCCCCACTTCCCTCTCCCACCAGCCTCTGGTAACCTCTTATCGACTTTCTGTCTATAAATTTGCCTTTGCTAGATTGCTAGATATTTTATATAAGTGGAATCATACAGAATTTGTCCTTTTGTGTCTTATTTTATGCTTACCTCACTTCGCATAATGTTTCCGAGGTTTATCTGTGTTATAACATGGGTTAGAATTCCATTTCTTTTCCTGGATGAATAATCTGCAAGCAATTTGACAAAACTATTTTTGTTAGTACAGTGATGACAAAATATTTGAAGTTGAAAAAGTATAATTTCAAGTTAGCTTTGCATTCTCTAGTTTTCACTCTAATCTTCTGGGGTTTTTTGTTTTGTTTTGTTTTGTTTTTTTGTCTTGTTTTGGGGAGAGGGAGGGGCCGAGAGAGTGGGAGAGAGAAAATCTTAAGAATCTCACAAGCCTGAGATCAGGACCTGAGCCAGAACCAAGAGTTGGATACTTAACTGACTGAGCCACCCAGGCGCCCCAGTCTCGTGTTGTCTAGAAATCAGTAGCTTACTTCCACTCATTGAGGTCCCCTGCCTGGCTCCCAAAGGATTTGTGGTTGCAACAACTGCCCTTGTGGTCTGGGGTCACAGAGCTCTTGGAGATTGTTGAGACCCAGTCCCCTCCTCAAGAAGGTAGAAACTTGTCTCTATGTTCCTTTCTGCCATCACCTAGTAACATGTTGCCTAATATACTAGATGCTTAATGAACATTTGCGGGCTCCAGTTTCAATTTAGCGTAGCAGATCTTTATCGAATGTTCATAATGTTCCAGGCACCGTGCAAAAGGCTAAGGATACAATGGAGAGGAAAAGAAATGTGTCTCCGGTTCTCTCGGAGACTCTGCTATCCATAGACAATAACGATGATAAGAGCTGATGATCTGAAAAATAGTAATGTCTTCCATTTTTATAGGGGTTTTTTTTGGTGTTTGTTTGTTTCCAAAGAATGTTCCTGTATATGAGTTCGTTTAGGGCTGTGGTGTTTGACACACATGACTTTTGAAAACCAATGTCTATGTTTTAGTTTATTCCGAATGGAACAAGTTAGAAGAAGTTCTTGGCTAACCAAGATTTTTAAAGTCCGATTTGATGGGGTGGTAAATGATGAATTAATTCTTTCAGAAGGTTTTTTTAAATCTAAAAATAGTTGGTGTAAAGGAAATTGTTTCTCAGCCAAGTTGGGAGATGTGCCAATCTTTTGCTGTGCTCTAAGAATCCTTCCCAACTTGCCTGCCATTTTATGGGCCTCACTCTCTTGATAGCTCCAGGATTTAAGTTAAAAGGGTGTCTTAAAACAAAACGCAGAGTGCACTGCCCTTGTCCCTTCATGTGTGCTATCCAGCCTTACATCAGTTGCGAGGGCTTTTAGAGAGTGAATAGCTTCGGAGTGTCCTCATGGAGGTTTCCTGAGTTCACCAGACTGCCTGTCACCTGGAACTGTCCCACTGATCTGGTCACCAGCAGCATCCTCGTGGAAAAGGAGGTCATGCAACAACAGCTGTCACCCAGACCTCGGCGACTCTCTGACCTGCTGTGTAGCTCCCAGTGTGGGTCTGTCTTCAGTTGTCGCAGCCTCCCCACCCTGGAGATCTGAGAAAGAACATACGTGGAACGAGCCAGCGTTTGTTCAGTGAGATGACCGAGAGGAGCTGGTGTCTTTCTGAATTCTCTCTAATCACTCAGTCTTGTGTCGTTACCAATGAGACTGAAAAGGGCCCACGGAGGACAGTGGACTAGAATCCCTGAAAGAATCCAAACGCAAATTACAAAAAGTGCTTTTTGTCCAACCCCAGGAAAGGACATTAATACATCTGAGCGAACCTACCTAAGAAAAGTGTGTAGGAGGCAGAGAAGGAGACTTGGAATGGGAGGAAATGCCAGTTCGGTCTGGTTCAGAGAAACTCCAACCACAAGCTCTTTTCAGAAGGATATCGGGATTCAAGCATTACATCATCTAAAGAAATTCTCATTGGTGTTCAGACCCTGTCTGGCTGGAATCGGAGTCTCTTTATTTAACCCTTTCTCAGCTGAGACATAGCCCACTCTAACTTTGGGAATATATGTTCCATGTTGTTTGTAACAGCCGTTAGCATTTGGGCAGAAAGCTTTCGAAGGGAGTTGCTTTCTATAAATCCCTCAGCTCAGTAAGTTTTTATGCTTAGAGTGTCAAAAAGTTATTTCAAACGCTTTGTTGCTATGTAATTGCAAAAGCAGCATTCCTGAGAGAAACGCTTCAATGAGAGCCTTTGAAAAATAGACATTTAGTCATTGTATGATTACCTTTCCCACACCTCGGTCCCCTTTCTCTGACTTTCTTCCAGCTTCATTGAGAGGTAATTGACACCTAACACTGCGACAGTTTAGGGTTTACAGCGCGATGACTTGCCATGCATGCGTATTGCAAAATGATCACCGCAGTAAGGTTACCTCTGTCTCCTCGCATAATTACCATTTTTGAAATAGTGAGAACATTTAAGGGTACTCGATGAGCGACTTTCCAGTACAAGATACAGAGCTGTTAGCTAGAGTCACCATGCTGCACACTACATGCCCAGAACGCAGTCATCTGATTACTGAGAGTTCGTACCCTTTGACCAGCATCTCTCCAATTTCCTTCCCTCTCCAGCACCTGGCCACCATTCTTCTCTGTTTCTCTGAGTTCAACTTTTTTAGATTCCACATACGAGTGAGATCACGCAGTATTTGTCTTTCTGTGTCTGACGTATTTCACTGACCACAATGCCCTCAAGGACCATCTGTGTTGTTGCCAACAGCAGGACTTCCTTCTTTTTAATGGCTGAGTAATATTCCATCATCTGTATATCTGCACCTATATCCCCATCATCTTCTATATCCACTTATCCCCTGAGGGAAAATAAGGCTGTTTCCATACCCTGGCTATTGTGAATCACGCTGTGATGAACGCGGGAGTGCATCTATCTCTTCAAGGTAATGCTTCCATTTCCTTCAGATATATTCCCAGGAGTGGGATTGCTAAATCATAGGGTACTTGTATTTTTAATTTTTTGAAGGACCTATGGCTGCCCCAGTTAACACTCTGACCAACAGGGACCAAGGGTTCCCTTGTCTGCATACCTTTGCCAATGCTATATCTCCTGCCCTTTTTGAGAACAGCCATTCTGATAGGTGTGAAGTGTTAGCTCACTGTGGTTTTGATTTGTATTTCCCCAACGATGAGTGATGTGGAATATTTTTTCATGTGCACATTGACCATTTATATATCTTCTTTGGAAAAATGTCTATTCAGGGCCTCTGCCCACTTTTTAAATCAGAGTGCTTGTGTTTTTTCTACTGAATTGTATGAGGTTCCTTATGTATTTTGGATATTAACTCCTTATGAGATACATGGTTTGCAAATAGCTTCCATGGTTTGCAAATAGCTTTTTAGTTTGATATAGCCCCACTTATCTATTTTTGCTTTCTGTTGCTTGTGATTTTGGTATCAATAACATAGTTGCCAAGAACAATGTCGAGGAGAGTTTCCCTATATTCTGTTCTAGGAATTTTATGGTTTCAGGTCTTATGTTTAAAGTCTTTAATTCATTTCCATTTAATATTTGTGTGTGGTGTAAGAACTCTTTCCCTGTGAATATCTAATTTTCTCAGCACTATTTATTGAAGAGACTATCATTTCCCCATTTGGTATTCTTGCCCCCCTTGTCAAATATTAAACCACTCATGAGTGTGTTTATTTCTGGGTTCTAGATTCTGTTTTGTTAGTCTGTGTGTTTATGCCAGTATCATACTGTTTTGATTACTATAACTTTGTAATATAGTTTGAAATCAGAATGTGTGATGTCTTCAAATGTGTTCTTTCTCGGGATTGCTTTGGCCATTTGGCCATTCTTAAGTCGTTCTATACAGATTTTGGGTTTTAAAAAAATTTCTGTGAAAAATGCCATTGGAATTTTGATAGGGATTACAGTGAATTTATAGATACCTTTGGCTGGTATGGTCAATCTCTTTTCTTAACTTTTGGCCAACATTTATGTTAGATTGCTGCTTTACCTTGTCTTTGTAAGTGAATTTTAAAATTATGAACTTATAACTAAGCAACCATCTACAAAAACTGAAGTAACATACAGTGGTCACCAAGCGATTTGTAAGTATTTTGGCTAAATGGTGATGATTTATGGGCATTTCCCACTTTATCTAGGAAGAGGCACTGATACAGTTAATGATTTCAAAAGCATACCATTCTGGAATTGGCTTCTAGTCTTCTTGTCTTCCCACTGGATGCCTGAATGGAACCAGATAGATGCAGACAGTAATTATGGGTCAGAGTGATAAAATGCCTCATAACAGCTTGGGAGTTGTGAAACTTTGGGCTATTATCTTAGTTTCATATCACTTTCCCTTCCTTCTAATGGCAATATTGGAAATACATGTTTTCCAGTTAATAAATTAAAACCCTCTCTACTTCAATCATTTTTGGTTTTCATAACATCCCTGGAGATAAATGGAGATGACTAACAGAGGCAAAAAAAAAATAAGTCTAGAGGTATGACAAATTGTATAGGCTGGAGGAAAATAGGGAAAAGAAATAGGGCCCTCCAATCCCATACTCATTTGTAGGAGGACTGGAGGCTGAGATGTAACTGAGTACCCTCCCTTCTGATCCTATTACTACCAAAAAAAAAAAAAAAATCATAATACTTGGCCTCACCCGTCAGGATTTGGTCCCTGAAGAGAGGAAGAGAAGGGTGGGAGAGTGAAACTCCCAATGTTCTGACCTTCAGAGGAGATAGGAAATTCAGACAAAGAGCATGAGTACTCGAGGAATATGAGCTGTCTCTACCTTCTTCCACACAGAGACCTCCATTTCAACTGATACAGACTTGGCAATTGATTCATAATGACATAGTATTTAATGCTATAAATTTATTTGCGTTTGAAAGAGTAACACTTATATATTCTTTACCAGCCTTAACAATGTTCGCTTGTCACCTGCAAAAACTATTTTCTAGAATTAAGGTTCCCCCTAGTCCAAAGCTCAAAATTATCAGTCATTACTGAAAAGAGGAGTAAAAACAAGCCAACAAACTGCTGTGCATTTGATTCCAGTTCAGAAATCCATTATCTTTCAAATATTCATGTTGTAAGTCAGGTTCTTCAGGATACAGACTCAGAGAATGTACTGGGTAGTGCTCTGCCTTTGGGGAAAGGGATGGGAATCAGACTGTGGAAAGAGAGAAGTCAAACTGTGATACAATCCCAACAAAGGCTCTGAGTTCTGTGACCCTCATCATAGGGCCCTTTGGGGATCTCTGAAGCTGAGCTACCTCTGCAGAGTTGTCTTCACTTGGGGCCAGGGGACTGGGCCTTTACACCCCTACAGTGTGGCCAGTCATGGGATGTGGGTGGCCCTGGGGATAAGGTATGACCCCGGGTGAGGTGAATCTAGAGCAAGTCCTAGTAAGGCGCTCAGCTGAGAGTTGCAAGTGGCCAACACTGCCAGTAGCTGAGGGAATGAGTGTCTTAGTCCCACAGGGTAGATCGGGGTGGTACACCACAGCACCCCCACACTGCAGATGAAAGATCTCAGCAAAATAGACTTCTAAGATTATTCAATCCTTTCAAATGTTGCCAAAGTAAATTAGGGTGATAAAGACTTCAAAGTCAGCCCTGAATGGCCTAGAGATGGCAGATTTCTTAGAAATTATAGGGCAAGGATCTTGTTTAGAACCTTTTTACTCAAATCATCAAATGAATGCCTTTCCCATGTACTAGATAGTAGCAAGAACACAAGGTCTTTTCTGGTTTTTGATGTGTAAGATGGTGAAGGACAGAGGTAGGAGGATAGCTGTCTCCATCACGATCTGCTTGAATAAAAAGCATTTGGCTTAACCTTCACCACCTCAGCTTGAGTCCACATTCTCAGAGGATGAGCTAAAGGTTGCATTCTGGATCTTTCTTTGAAAGAAGGGGAGAAATCTGCTGCCAAGTACAGGAGCATTGGAGCCTTGAAATGGACTCCAAAAACCGGTTGTGGATTTGGAACAATGCCTTATATGGCATCGCTGTTCAGAGCCACTTCAGGGAGCTAGGGGATCATCATGGCATTGCCTACGGTAATCAGGGGCTGTCTGACATTCAGGAGGTGAAGCAAGAAGATATGTGTGCCTAATGTTGAAGAAAAGCATTTTTATGTCTGTTAACATTTATGGTGTCCGATTGAGTGGGTTAGCAAAATAAAGACAGATGGCAACAGATTAATGCGAACACTTACAATACCTACAAGATTGCACCCACTCCAGCTGAAGCTCTTGCGCTCAACTTCCTCTACAACTCACAGTCAAATGTCACTTAGTGACCCTGAAGAGAAGAGCAATTTATGATGGATCAGGAATCAGGATTAACCATACATTTATCATGGAATGAGGAATCAGAAACTTCATTTAATGTATAACTGTGATGTTTGTCTGGGGCTGGTGGATCATTACTTTGCAATCACTCCTTGTGTTAGGAAGCAGGAATTGATTAGCCTAGGGTCATTAAGTCCATCCCCTGCCTCCAGGCTGTACAGTTTGTGTAAATGGTTCCAGCTGGATATGCCTTTATACTATTCTTAAGGAGCTCCTGAAGAGGAAATTACGAGATGTCCCAGAGGAGCACATTGTGAGGGTCTCAGAGCCCTAAGATCCAAGAAGTTCTTTTCCATCTTTAAGGAGCACTGGACTAGGGAGTCATGAAACCTGGACGCTCTTATCAGCTCTGGGATTTAGCAGTGGTTGGTTAGACCTCGGGGTGGCTCCTCTTTGACCTAGTTTTTTCATACGTAGGAGGAGGTTGAAAGGATTCTTCCAGACATGCCCGATACTTCCACACAACTGTCGGGAGCATCAAAAGAGGCAGTGAGATGTAGAACACTGTTGCATTTCTAAATTAGGTTGTGATTCACCAATTCAAGGGTACAAATGGAGATCAATTAGATGCAATTAAGGACTGATCGGGCCATGGAGAAGCAGATGCAATTAGAAGTGAAAAGCCTCTGTGAGTTTAGATTGAGAGAACAGGTCTGAGATGGAGTCAGTCCTGTTTACAGTTGAATGCTGGGTGCATTTGACTTGGTCATGTTCAAGCCTATTGCCCCCATCACAATGTGATACCGAAGGTTAAGTTATCTCGCATGGGGGATTCAGTTGTCATTGTTGGGCTTAAGTATCATTTGGAATGAGTTTTGTTTCTAGCTTTAAGATGCTCAGTGCCCTGGAGTGCACTGTCCTGTATTCGGCTGAATCCAATTACTAGTAGGACAGTGTGGGTTTGGTGTTGAACCAGAAACCCACCCACTCACTGCACATGTGTTTCCATATCACATAGTGAAAAATACATTGTAGCTTCAAGTCTCTGATAAATGGTGGTAAATTTTTCCAACGTTGGAATTTTTCTAATGTCTGATAAATGTCTTTCATAATTCACCAAAGCTTTTTGAGTACAAGAGAACATCCATTATAAAGCAGAGATATGAATTTTCCCTGCGTATGCCTTCTGACATGACCCCACCTTTGCTTTGCCGGCATTTGAGTCAAGGCCGTTTTGTTGTTGCTGCCCAATGGGCTCTGAGGCTGCACTGGAAGAGTTGTGACCCTCTCTCCCTCGACACTTGGACACAATTTGTCCTGTCTTTTTCACCCTTGGAGAGCCTCACAGCTGGTCTGCATGATACCCGATATCATTTTTATGATAAATGGAGGCCTTTCTTAAAGCGCAGTATCTCTGTCCTGCTATGGTGAACAAAATGCCCCCTCCAAGGACAATGCACTTCCTATTAGTTGCAGCTATGCACAGCCATTTCTGCCCTTTGATTTTTGCATCTCCCAAAGTTTGGCTGTATTTCTTTCCTCCCTTTTCTATTTGGTTCCTGGGGCTTTATAGCAGACTTTGTTTGAAGTTCCTGTCTTTCAGAGGCTTTTTACACTTACTTTATTTATTTATTTATTTATTTATTTATTTATTTATTTATTTCAGTAATGAGTGGAGGGTTATAAAAAACAAGTCATGAAGATGCAAAATAACTGAACAGCACACGATTTTAGTATTTCACAGTACATACATGCTAGTGTTAAAAAGGTAGTACATAACATAACATAATATTATCACTTAGCAAGAATTTCTGTTACCAAGATTGAGCACAATTTCATTGATGCTCACAATGGTGCTGCGAGGTAGATAAGGAAACAGACCAGAAAACTGGGACTCCGTGAATTGAGTGTTTTGTTCGTTTGCTTATTTCTAGCAAGTGATGGTGTCAGTATTCAAGCGCAAGTCTTCTGCTTGCGTGTCCGTGTCTTTTCGACTTTATCACAGTATTTAGTACTAATCAAACTTGCAATGCTATTTATGTGACACATTTAATGACATGAATGTTGGTGATTGGGCTGGTTGGCCATCCGGCAGCCATGGTAAGCTACTTCAAAGAAAAGGGTCAGTGGGCTTTAGGTGCCAAGCCAACATTCATTAAGGTGGTTGTGCTGAACAGAAAGGGAGAACAAAAGAGGTTGCAGCTCCAGTGGTTCTTCCTTGCAGGCTTTAGGAAGGTCATTTTAGGGAGGGTGCAATCCTACCTCAGGTCAGTTCTGGCGCCCCAGGCTTGGGAAGTGAGATAAGACAGAGGTTGGGGTGGTGAACCTCTTCCCTTTCATAGCACTTGCCTTGTGAGGGCCATCCTTTAATTCTAGAAGACAAGAAGAAAATATATGCCTCAGAAAAGCTTATTTTAGGGTTTAGTAGGTGCCTAAGGTGATAATTATACATCTGTGATGGTTCATTTTATGAGTCAACTTGACTGGGCCGTGGGGTACCCAGATATTTGGTCAAACACTATTCTGGGTATGTCTGTAGGGGTGTTTTGTAATTAACATTTGACTGATAAGACTGAGTAAAGCAGATAGCCCTTCCTAATGTGGGTGGGCCTTACCCAATCAATTGAAGGCACAAATAGAGCCAAAAGGCTGAGCCTCCCTCGAGTAAGAGAGAATTCTTCCTGCCTGACCCACTTTTGAACTGAGACATCAGCTTTTGCCAGCCCTCAGACTCAAAGTGAAACATCAGCCCTTCCTGGGTCTTAGGCCTTCCAGCCTTCATTTTTTTTTTTTTTTTAAATTTCTTTTTTATTTATTTATGATAGTCACAGAGAGAGAGAGAGAGAGAGAGGCAGAGACACAGGCAGAGGGAGAAGCAGGCTCCATGCACCGGGAGCCCGACGTGGGATTCGATCCCAGGTCTCCAGGATCGCACCCTGGGCCAAAGGCAGGCGCTAAACCGCTGCGCCACCCAGGGTTCCCCCCTTCCAGCCTTCAGACTGGAATTTTACCATCAGCTCTCCTGGGTCTCTAGCTTGCTGACTGCAGATCTGGGGACTTCTTGGCCTCCACTATCATGTGAGCCAATTATTTATAATGTATCTCTCTCTCTCTCTCTCTCTCTCTATATATATATATATATATATTAGTACTGTTTCTTTGGGGAACCCTTACTAATATAAGATACTTTCAATGAGGTAGGTGGTAAGTAGCAAATGATGAAGTATAAGTGGTGGGGTGAGTTTACTATGGAAATTTGGGGGAAGGGTGTTGGGACCTCTGGCAGAAAGGGTACTCAAGAAACTGGAGACAAAAACGCAGAAGCAGCTACCCTCTCCATACAATGTATGGGTGCAATTTCTCAAGTTGCTGTGACCCATCAGGGCAGGAAGGCTGATGGGAGAGGTGGTGAATAGAAGGAGCTGGAGAGTAAAGGTGATTTGGGAGCATAAACGGGGAGGCCTGGGCTAAATTCCAAGCAAGGGTTTTGAGCAGTTGCAGGACAGTATGATGTGTGGGGGTGAGAAGCATTAGAGAAATGTAGAGAGGCGGATAGGGGGAGGGAGAGCCATTCTGAGAGGATGAGAAGAGAACACACAGAGAAAGCATCTCTGAGGCTCTGAACAAGCCTTGCTTGCAGCCCCCCTAGGGGTGAAGGCAGCAGCCATGTTACTCTATCAAAGCTTACCTTATTGTAGCTCAATCCAACAAACACTTGCTTATTCATTGCTCAGCAAATATTTATGGAGTATTTACTCTATCAGACACAGTTCTAAAGTACTGGTGTAATAGCAATAAACCAAAGAGTCTAAATTCCCTGCCTTCCTGGGGCTTCCATTCTAGTGCTATGCCGTGGCTCTGGGCTATCCATTATAGACAAAGAAGCATCTACCCCTCCCTGTACCTCAGATCATGACTCCCACTCTCATCAAAGCCCAAATTCTGAACCAACAAGACATCTCTGCTCTGAAGGAGCTTATAGTCCAATAGAGCACATGCACAATTCAAGATAACAGCATAATATGCCACATGGGAAAATATTTGAGGGGAATGAGACTCACTCTCTCCTAATGTTACTTGAGATTTTGCCCTTAAAATGTGACTATATAGTGCCTCACAGAATACAAAGTGCATCTGACATCTATTATCTCGTTTTATGCTCTGAACAATCCTTTAAGTTAGATAAAATAGTATTATTATTATTTGAAAGTTTAAGAAAATGAACGCCCAAATGTTAATGGTCCTGATTTTATGCGGAAGTCTATATTTCCCTTTCCCTCAGATCAGACCACTTGTCCTGCCTTTCCTAACCTCTCTCCCGTGGCAGAAGTGAAGTATTGGGTGCAAAGCACTAGGCAAGCCAGTGGCAGTGAGCTGGTTCTGAGGCTTTGCTAATCATGACTAACCAGGTGGGCGGGTGCAAAGGGTAGTATAGTGTGGTGGGTGCAGGAGTGGTATGTCGTGCTGCAATTGGCCATGCGTGCCCAATTTATGTGTCATGCAATGTGAGGGAGGAGTGTTATATGGTATTACAAATTTGTAGGGAACTTATACCCTCCACCTACAGACAACCTTTAATATGCATAGAGGTACTGCTCTTTCCCTGTCGGACAGAGCCCACAAAGGGGAGGCTGAACAGTGGGAATAGAAGGCAGCCTGAGAGAGATGGGCAGTTCTGCTTTAGAAAGCTTTCCTTGCCTTTCCCAAAATATGGGGACAGGAGAACCAGTTCTCCCAGGATGCTCCAGGACAAACCCAAGGAATTGCTGCAGCCCAGAAGTCAAGGAGACTGGAGAACGAAGATTCCAATTTTCCTCTAGCGATGTGTGTTTAAGAAGAGTTTGCTGGACAGTTTCATCCTTGCCATCGTCCTAGAGCGTGGTGGCACAGGTATTGATATCCCCACATTGTTAGTGAGGAACCTGAACCTGAGGCTTGAGTAATTTATGGAGATTAAGAATGAGTTGCAAGTGGAATGGAGATTTGATTTCAGGTATATCTGACATTGAAACCACAGGTTTCCTTTTCTATGCTACAGTTTTTTTCCTTATGAATAAAAAGTGAGGAAGAATTGTGATTAAATTAAATATTGTAACTAGTTATGTATGTGTATAAATTTAATTATTTAACAAGCTCACATAGGGTTTGTTCATAGTACTGTTTTTATTTTTCTCCATTAATTGTGGGTTATAGAGCTTTAGAGTATCAACCCTTGCTGCTCATGTGGAACTTCTCAAATATATAGAGAGTTTGTGTGTGTGTGTGTGTGTGTGTGTGTGTGTAGAGGTATCAGCTTTGACATTGAATCAGAATTTCTGGGAGGTGGGCAGCCTGGGTGGCTCAGCGGTTTAGCGCCGCCTTCAGCCCAGGGCCTGATCCTGGAGACCCGGGATGGAGTCCCATGTCAGGCCCCCTGCATGGAGCTTGCTTCTCCCTCTGCCTGTGTCTCTGCCTCTCTCTCTCTCTCTCTCTGTGTGTATCTCTCATGAATAAATAAATAAAATCTTTAAAAAAAAGAAGAGAATTTCTGGGAGGAAATCTCCAGGTTGTTCAGATGGGCAGCCAGGTTTGGAAGCTACTATTAGGTCCTGTGCTGAAGCGGAGTTTAGCTCTGATGATGTATGGCTTGACTAAGTCTCCCCAAATGGTGTCTAAACAGTGACCATACTTGTATATACTCATACCTTAGCAAGCCCCATACATAGTGGAAATACACAGAACAGCCTACTTGTAGTAGGTACAATTCTAAGATAATCCCAGTGACCCGTACTTGGTATATTTCTCTCTCTTTGAGTAGGGACTGGACCTGTGAGGATGATGAGATAGTCACTCCTTTGATTGGGTTACACGGTTACATGGTATGGTAAAGATGAATGGATTTTAGAGTTGTGATTAAGATCTCCAGGCAGTTGACCTTAAATTAATCAAAAGAAGGACTATTGTGGATGGACCTGACCAATTATATGAGACATTACAACAGAGTCTAGAAATCAGAATCAGAAAAAGCAGTAGAGATGCTTTTCTATTAGGTATGAAAAAAGAAACTTCTATTTGTAGAGCAGGCCACATGGTAGGGAAGGGTGGAGCCTTTAGGAGTTGAAGGCTTCAGTCCTATAACCTCAAGGAACAGAATTCTTCCAATTAACTCAGAAGAGGACTCTGAGCTCCAAATGAGATCCGTAGCTCCTGCTGACACCTTGATTTTAGCCTGGTGATACACTGAGCAGAAGACCCAACTCATCAATGCCTGACCCCTGACCCATGGGAACTGTGAGATAACAAATTTGTGTTATTTTAAGCCTTTAAAACAGATAAATAAAATTACTTAAAATAAATAAATAAATAAATAAAATTACCTTGTGGTAATTTATTATACAGCAATAAAGAAAACTATTACAAATATCAAAGTCCAAATAAATATTTTGAAATATGTGGGTTATATCAATTTAAAAATTATAATACATTTTAACTTAATATTTCTCACACACACACATCGTGGGTTAGGGGTGAGTGGAGATTTGATTGCATGTATGTCTAACACTGAAATTTGTTAGCTTGGTTTTTTTTCCACTATGTGTTTCTTCTTCACCTAGAATAAATAAAAAAGGAAAGCACTGAAGTAGTTCTAAGGTTTTTGGAAAACTGTACCTCTTAGCAATCACTACCCATCTCCCATCCCTATAATTCCTATGATCACAAATCTGTTTTCTATCTCTATGGATTTGCCTATTGTGGACACTTCATATTTATTCAATTATACAATATGAGGCCTTTTGTGTCTGGCTTTTTTCTCTGAGCATAATGTTTTCAAGATTCATGTGTTATATAATAAGTAAAACCTGTCATATCAATGCAGTGGATATTATTCAGCCACAAGAAGGAATAAAATATACTTTTGCTTTATAGATTTTGGTTTTCTGTTGTTAGGTATATAATGTTTAAAATTATGTCCTTTTTTTTAAGATTTTATTTATTTTTTCATGAGAGACACAGAGAGAGAGGCAGAGACATAGGCAGAGGGAGAAGCAGGCTCCCTGTGTGGAGCCTGATGCAGGACTAGATCCCAGGACCCCAGGATCATGACCTGAGCTGAAGACAGACACTCAACTACTGAGCCACCCAGGTGCCCCAAAATTATGTTAGATTGATATTTTTGTTAAAGTGTGCTTTTTTGTCTGTAGTAACAACTTTTGTCCTGAAGTCTATTTTGTCTGATATTGCCACACAAAGTCTCTTCCAGTTGCTATTTGTATGGTAGATATTTTGTCACATTTTTACTTTTAACCTATTTCCACCTTTGAATCTAAAGTCTGTCACTTGTAAACAGCATATAGTTGGATCATGCTTTATAAAATCCATTCTGCTGATTTTTGTCTTTTTATGGGAGTATTTAAAGATTTTATTCATTTATTTATTTATGAGAGATACAGAGAGAGAGAGAGAGAGAGAGAGAGGCAGAGACACAGGCAGAGGGAGAAGCAGGCTCCATGCAGGGAGCCTAATGTGGGACTCGATCCCAGGGCTCTAGGATCTAGGATTTAGCTCAGCGCTAAACTGCTGAGCCACCGGGGCTGCCCAATGGGAGTATTTAATCAATTTGTATTTAATATAATTACCAATAAGGTAGGATTGATGTCTGCCATTTTTCTATTTGTTTTCTGTATGCCATATGACTCTTTTGTTCCTATTTTTTCATTAATGACTTCTGTGTTATATAAATATTTTCTAGCATGGCATCTTAATCGCCTTGTTTCTTTTACTATATTCTTAGAATATTTTTTTAATGGTTGCCATGAGGATTGCAATTAACATCATAATTTATCATAATTTAGTTTGCATGGATACCAACTTAATTTCAACAGTATATAAAAACTTTGTTCCTAGCTACTACATTCCTGCCCCTCTCCTTTCTTACATTATTGTCATATAAATGAATCTTTATACATTATTTGCCTAGTAGCAGCTATAATTATTTCCTTACACAGTTTTATTTTAAATCTTATAAAATTGCAAACAGAAAATAAATTTATACTGTGTTTTATATTTATCCAGTAGTTACCTTTACTAATGCTCTCCATTTCTTCATGTCGATTTGTTGTACTGTCTAGTGTCCTTTCTTTACATCATAAAGGATTCTCTAGTATTTTTTGTAGGACATGTCAGCTAGTGACAAATTCTCAGCTTTGTTCATCTGGGAGTGTTTTGATTTTTCCTTTATTTCTGAAGGATAGTTTTCCTAGATATAGAATTATTGCTTGTTAAGTCTATTTTTTTAATTCAGCATGTCAAATACATTAATTAGCTCATTTGCTTCTGGCCTCTAAGGTATTATATTTAAAAATCAGATATTAATCTTAATGGTGATTCCCTGAACATGATAAATCACTTCACTCTTACTGCTTTCAAGATTTTCTCATTGTCTTTCAGAAATTTCATTACAGTGTATCTAGGTATGGATCCTTTTGAGTTTTATCCTATTTGTAGGATTGAGCTTCTTGGATGTATGGATTAATGTTTTTGATCATTTTGAGGAAGTTTGGGCCATGATTTCCTCAAATATTTTTTTCTGCTTCTTTCTCTCTCCTACTGGACACCCATTTTGCATATGTTGATAACCTTTCTGGTGTGCCACAAGTATCTCAGACTGCTCATTTTCTTTCATTCTTTTTTCTTTCTGTTCTTCAGATGGTATCATCTCAATCATCAAGTTCACTTATGCCTTCCTCTGCCAACTCAAATATGATCTTGATCCCCTCTTAGGGAATTATTTCAATTATTGCACTTTTCAACTACAGAATTTCTATTTGTGCTTTCAAAATAGAAATGGCTCTTTATTGATATTTTCTATACAGTGAAGCCATCATTCTCATACTTTTCTTTAATTCCTCAGATGTTTTGTCCTTCAATTCTTTGAACATATTTAAAATATCTGATTTAAAGTCTTTATCTACTAAGTCTAACATCTGGGCTTCCTCAAGGACAATTTCTCTTGATTTTTTTTCTTTTACATGTTTCACAGCTTTGTTGAAAAATGCATGTTTAAAGTAATATAACATGGCAACTGCAGAAATCAGACCCAGAATTTGTTGTTGTTTGTTTACTTAGTGATCCTCTTGAGCTAATTTTTAAAATCTGTTTTATTTGTCATGTTTAGCCACTGACATCTCCATTCGGTTAGCTTAGTGGAAGCCTAATGACTAGAAAGAGATTTTCTTAAATACCTGGAACCAGTAAGTCTCCCAGCCTTTGCTGAAGGGTTTTGCATGTGTTGGGGTCCAACTTCAACACTCAGGTTGGAGGTTTACAACAACTCTACATTACCCTTGCATCTTGTTTCCAGAGAGCCTCAAGATTAGCCAGACATGTGAGTTTAGGACCTTCTCAGCTCTTACCTAGAAATGTGTAAACTCTATACATGTACATGGGTTTCTAGATCCCCAGCAATATGTCAGAATTTTTAAAACTGCAATGAGAATATCATTCCCAAGATTTTAAAATTTTTTGGTTAGCTTCTTATTTGTCCCAACTATTATCACTACCTCAGGTAACTGCAATGTTGTACGGTTGCTGTTGATTGTTTTTGATAAACATCTTCAGAGGAAAGTCTTTTCACCCCAAGTGAGGTCTGAGTCAGGTCAAATAAAGATAATCCTTCAAATGGAGGTTTTCAGGAAATTGGCAGACTGGTAAAATAATGACAGTTCACTGGGACCCCTCCAGTGCCTGCTAGACTGCTGGATTTTACTCTAATTGTGGAATTGTTGGTTTTCAAGTTTACATCAGCACTAAGCAGAGTAGGATGAGACTAGGACAAGTTGTAATACCATAAAGCTTGCTGTTCTTATGGAAAGTCAGCTGTTTTTCTTGAGTAAACACTCCTCAATTCAAGCCTTTGGTTAATTTCCAGAGTTTTGAAAATTTTTATTCTGACAGTTTTTTTTTTGCCAGTGTTATTTTTGTTTTATGACAGAGCAGAGTTTTGGAGGTCTTCATTCTACTATTCCCACTGATACCATCTTCTCCAACTCATGTTTATTCTTCAACAGTTTTCCTAAGATTCCATACTTCCTCTTTTTGGACTGTGCACCTATCTCATTTTTGGCTTATGGTAAGAACTAAATACACCTGGAACATAAAAAGTTCAAAATAAGGGCAAATTGAAATTGAATACATACTGCTACAGTTCTTTTGTTTATATGCATACAAATAATATGTAACTCACACACATATATAATCAGTCTAGTATTCTGGCAGAAGTGCTTAGAGCACCTGGGTGGTTCAGTGGTTGAGCTTCTGCCTTTGGCTCAGATGTGATCCCAGGGACCTGGGATTGAGTCCCACATCAGGCTCCCTGCATGGAGTCTGCTTCTCTATGTCTCTGCCTCTCTCTCTGTGTCTCTCATGAATAAACAAATAAAGTTTTTGAAGAAGAAGAAGAAGAAGAAGAAGAAGAAGAAGAAGAAGAAGAAGAAGAAGAAGAAGAAGAAGAAGAAGAAGGAGAAGAAGTAGTAGTAGTAGTAGTAGTAGTGGTGCTTGGCTTTCCTCAACATTTGTGCTCATCTTCCAGAGTGTAGAGTTATTGATTAGAAATGAGTTCCCAGCCCTGGACTATATTTTCAGCTCCCCAGTCCTTACATCTAGGAATGATTACACAATTGGTTTTCACCAATGGATTGTATGCAGTGTGTTGATGTTGAGTAGAGGGCATAAAGAAACAGTGTGCTTCTCTTCCCCCTTCTTTCAGTTTGATGTAAAAGAGTGTAGTGACCTTGGGGGCCATGTGTTAAAGATAGTGGAGCTATGATGTGGAATGAGTCTGGGGCCCTGGATCATTTTCTTGAAAAAGCACTCATTCTGGGGTTTCTCGAGTGAGAAATAAACTGTTATGTTTTATCAATTAATGTATTTTGTGGTTCTTTTGTTATAGCAGGTAGGATTTCCTTCCTACAAGAGGCAGTCCTACAAAAATACTGGTGTTAAAGGATAAAGCTGACAACTGGGTCAATATATTATCCTGTATGTGGTGACACCATTTTTGGAAAAATTATTTCACCTAATCATGTGTATTTGAGGATCACGGAATAAGGGTCTCTACTGTATACATGGGTATACCTAGACATGTTTATCTGGGTTTGTGAAATGAGCTGATGAAGCTTTCTTTGGACAGAGAAGAGGATTAATGGCTGTCAGGTTGGACAATAGCTGCCCCCCCCCCCCAAGGAGAAGACCTTCCCAAGAATAAATTGCTAGGCTTTAACTTCCTAGATAATATGTTAGACGGAGGAAGAATGGGCTCCTTTTATTTAGGTCCAGGAAAGCTTCTCAAGGCCAAGGTCACACTCTTAAAAGAGACTATGTCGGGATGGAAATATCTGGCCTAGGGGATTGATGTCAATTTTCACATCTGGAGTGTCATTCTAGGAGTCAGGAATGACAGAAAGTTGAGGAAATGCCATGAAGTGGAAGCAGAGGACACTAGCAGTGATTTGGGACACACATGAGACACACTCTGGCGACCCCGTGAATCAGAAAATGGACCAGGGAATCTCGAGATGTTGCCAGCGAGGGTTAGGAAAGGGACAGTTCTTTTGTTGCTCTATTGTGACATACATTTCTGACTGAACCACCAGGCTTTTGAAACCCGAGGAAATGTGGCCTATACACATATGCCGTGATGAGCTGGGTTATACAGATTATAATGGAGGCAGAAAAAGATACTGTGATTCGCGTCTGTCCTTTGCTCATTCTCTTTTATTGTCTGAAGTTCACTTATTTTTCCCCCTAATTGTATGACCACTGGGAGTAGAAATGCACCATGGATGGAGTTCTGAGAAATCCAGGGGAATGTTGTAATAAGAAACTGTTTCCTATTGATCTTCTCCCCTCCCAGTAAGCTCTGTATTTGGCTTGCTTTGGGCGTGGGGGGAATGGGGCGAGGGCAAACATCCAGTAACTTACATTTTCAGGAGCTTTGTGGTTTAGACTCAGAAACTCAGTGAACTGATAATGATGGCAAGCAGAGGTTAAATCTCCATTTCATCATCAAACTGGGGAGTATAAAGGATTTGTATTCAGTCACACAATGTGGAATGAGGGCAGCTCTTAAAATGATTGCTTAAGGTGCTTTTTTCACACAGCCGCTGTTTGGCTAGATGTGACAAAGTCTGCTCAAAAAGAAACTTTTGACTAGATATATAATAAATGAGAAATGCCCTTGGGAAAAGGGAAACACCTGTTCCCCTCACCACCCCTCCCCTCAGTTCGATTCCTACCCATTCATTACTTAGGAATATTTGGATGGCAGACGTGTGGAGTCCAGCACCCCCATCCCCTAGCCACGGCCCCAACACAAGTCCCTTTGGTGTTTTCAAATGAAGAGCTTGGGGTTTTTTTCTCCTTTGGCAACTGGTTTGCTTTCATAGTGCCTCTACGGGCCATAGGAATACACTGTCCCTAAAAGTATGCAAACTCCAATTTGAAAAGCCGGATGTGGGAATGATACACAGGAACGAGAGAATGCCTTTGCTTTTGACCATACATGGATCCTGGCACTGCAGCCTGGGGAATTTGCCCAGGCTGTTGCACAGCCTCTGCCCTGTGCCCTCAGCGGGCAGGCAGCTGTGCTTTCTTTAGCATGGATGCTTCCGGAGAGTGACCGCTCATAAACCTCAGATGCTTTCCCTTCACGACAGAAGGGCCCCGCCTCAGGATTTTAGCCAGAGCAGACACCACTCAAGGGGAGATGTTTGCTGAACATCCTCTCCCCTTAAATCCATTCTACTCCTCACCATGGCTTTGCAAGAGTCTTTTTTATTGCCACCTCCCACAAAAGCTTAAAAAATGTTTCTTTTCCACTTAATTTACTTTCCAATTTCTTACTCATACTTGGCTTCCATCTTTATTTCACTTCTGCACGCCTTGAAGGTAATAATATTATTTAATAGTCATATATACACCTTCCCACATGGGGGCTACATCCTTGCGACATTACAAGCCCGCAGCTCCCCATTTTTATTCCTCGAAATCCAGAGGAAAACCCCCCACAGAAGGTGCTAGATAATTAGCTTGGCTACCGTTTGCTGCAGAAAGCGCTTTTGGTTGGCTCTGGTCACAGGGCCTGGGCGGCTTTGGGGCTGGGGCCTCCTGCTTCAGTGGAGGGGCCGTCAGGAGGAGGCTGCAGCCAGACCCCAGCTCCCTCACCACAAGCCCTTAATTGTTTATTAATGAAGCTTTTGCCAAACAAATCTACACATTGTCTCAACCCTCCGCCCCCAGAGCGCATTCCAGCCCGCCCACGAAAGTGCACTGTGGGGCTGCTCTCTGCAAAGTCTCCTTCCTCCCCTGGCAGAGTTGGTTAGGATTCAAACTTTTTACTTTCTTTCTTTTTTTTTTTTTTTTTAACTTTTATTGGCTGCACCAGCTAAATCAGAGATGGTTTCCGCGCCCCTAAGAATGGCAAGCACAGGTGTTCCCGCTCAAAGCTGAGCTCGCATCTCCTCGCCCCTTCCCTCCCCGAGCAGCAGCGCGTCCCTCTCTGCTGCGCAGCTGGTCTCAGGCCTAGCAGACAGGAAAGCCCTGGTGACCACTCCTCCCAAACGCCCGGTGGATGGAGCAATCCAGCAGGAGTAAGCCAACAGTTGCTGCTTGGTATTTGACCATCGTTTAATGAGTGCCCAGAATTCGTCTGTAAATGCACATTGTTAATTTAGGGCCTGCTATTCATTAATTAGGGGTTTAGTGGCAAGTGCCATTGAGCTATCTGCAATGTTTGAGGTTACGTCAAGCCCTAGCAAACGGCCTGCTGATAACAAGCTGCATCCATCTTCATTACTCGGCCCCTCCTGTCTGACTTTGCTCAGCATCTTCGAAGGGCTCTGCCTCTTGGAACTGAAGAATTAAACTTTTATCCAAACCAGATTCTGCTCTTTCACCTCTTCTGATTCCTTGAGTACTTCTCATTTATTTTGCCTAAATGACATCTGATTACCTAACATGGAGTGGAGCAAGGTCTTAACCTAAAACAGCCTGCAGACCTCAGTTCTCAGCTGGAGAATTCCAGCGGGTTAACGCTAAGGAAATCCTTACATTTCCATTTCATCTGATACTGGGCTCAGCGTAAAAGAAATAGTTTTTGATTTTTCTTCTCATAAAGTTGCAGTTCCAATAGAATTTTTTTTTTAAAGCCAGAGAAATACAGGAAATTAATTTTAAACCTGGAGAATAAATGTCCCTATTGGTTCAAGTTTTCTTTCGCAGTGTTTCTTTCCCTGAAAATATGTATCATTTGAGGCAATCGTGGTGCCAAATGAAATAATTCCAACCGTCTAAAGGGCTCTGCATGTCAAGCCTCAGCTGTACAAACGTGGTCCTGTTGGAGGTAGGTGCTCAGTCACCAGACGGCTCCAAAACCCGGCTCCTCTCCTGTTTCTAGGCCTCCAGCGGAAGCAGGCGGCTTGAGGGGACGATTAGGGAGACGCTGCTCTTAGAGAAAACTATCTAAGTACAGAGTTTGTTTATCCTTCCAAGGCTAGGTTAGAGAACTTGCATAAAAACGAACTTCCACTGACAGATGGTCTCTATAAGTAGTTGGTTCTGAGAAGGGAGAGAGCTACCTGGCATGGCTGTTTAACACATTAGGGTGCTTGCAGGGAGAGCCTACTGCTCCCCTGAACCATGGTTCAATTTTAAGCATCACTGGCCGGGATGGGTTATTGTGACTATTTGGAGAAGGGCACTGGAGAGCCCGATGCTCGGGGTGTGCGGGGGAGAGGGGAGGAGGAGGAAGAGAACGATAGCCCAAGGGAGGGTATCTGAAAACCTTTGCACCACTGAGCTGGCACACTTATCACAGGGTGACAGTCTATACCGCAGGCCTGCGGTGCGTTGCTGTTTGTGGTGCGTGCTGCCAACTGGCTTAGAAAATGCAGATCCCACTCTCAGATAGAGAGAGCAGGAGGCAGTGTCAGCTGACTGACATCCCCCCCCCCCCCCCCACCCAGGGCCTCCCAGGCTCTGGATGCGGGAGGAAGCGTGGCTCCTGGCTCCCAGCCGGGCCTGCCAGGTGGGAGGTAGCTCTGCCCAGGGAAGGGCCTCCTCTCCCAGCAGCTTTCCCCAGGAACCCCTTACCACCACCCTACCCCCCCCCATCCCTCCCAGGGGGCTAGCATTCACCTGGAGGGCCCCCATCCCTTTTCCCAGGATGGCAAGGATACCATCTTGTTTTTAATTTGGTAATTAAGTTCCACAACACGAAGATTAATACAAAAAATTGAGCTGCATTTGCAGCTCATCATCTTGTCCTGCATCTTAACCAAACACAAAATAGAAAATGTCCTAGAGACTATGGTAAGAAAAAAAACAAAGCCAACAAAAGGCTTGGTCTATAACATTTAGTCATGAAGTTACCTACATTATGTGCAATTGAAAGAGACAATTTTAAGCTGAGGATTTCTTAAATTTACCATAATGATGCTCTGGACACTTGAAGTAAGAGCCCTTCGAAGCTGACGTGCTGCGGGATAAAGCACACTCTTTCTCCGGAAAAGAGAAAGCCAATATATTGTGGTGGCAGAAGGAACAATGGAGCCAATGAAACAGAGGTCAGAGCTGAAGGTTTCTGCTGGAAGCAAGCTATACACAGGTATTTTAATTTTTTTTTTTTTATTTTTATTCAGACAGAAACTCTGCTCCGGGACCTGGAGCACTGCATGCAGACTGCTGGTAAGAAAAGCACTCAATTGTTCAATTTTTATTATTCAATATTGTATTAAAAATTTTTTAGGCTCTTCGGGTCAAGGCAACTTTTAAAAGGTTAAAAGCTATTCAAAAGGGTTACCATATCCATAAAAGCAAATGAGATTAAGCCTAAAGACTGATGGAGGAAAAACAGTAATTTAGATAAACTGCCACCGCCTCAAAAATGTTTTGACTTTTATCAGAGAAAGGGAATCCAGAGATTCTTGGATTGGTTGTCATATCAAAGAAAGATTCATTAAATTTGAAGCAATTATCTTTGTGCTTTTTACCGTTTGGTGTGTTTTAGGCCCAGTCCCACCTTTCTTCAGTTACATTCTTTAGAATGGCTTGGGAAATGTGATTGCTTGGCTCCAACTTCCATCTGTCAACTATTGACCTTGCTGGTTGGGCATCTGTAACATCAGACACTATTGTCATGGAAAGAATTATGATGTTTCAATCAAATGTATTGCAAAGTTAACAAATCCATAACATGGTCTGGACCACATGGAAGAGTTTAGAAAATGTGTTTTGGAGACCTCAGGGAAAAGCAAATAGGCTATCCCCATAAATGTTGACCTCCACCGCTTGCCATTAACTGTGTAAGTTATCGTATTACAACAGAAGAGCTCAATTTGAACCTCAAACTCGAAGGGAGCACTTGGAATCAAAATGCGGGGTTCAGCAAGGGAGACAAAACCCATTATTATGCTCCCGACGTGAAGTTCTACGTCCATACCGTTGATTGACCTGATGGCAACTTTGGGCCAGCTGCTAATACTGAGTCTCCTTAGTTTCTGTCAAAGTACGGGATGAGATGCTTTAGTCTGGTTTTTGTTGCTGATCTCAGAAAACTAAATCTGCCGGAGGGTGGGACTCACAGAGCTGCTAGATCAGTCAAAGAGGTGATTGCAGCAATCAGGGTTAGCTGATATTTACTTGAAAGTCTAAGCATATAGAACAGCAAATTTCTTGACATTAAAGTGAGAAGTGAGTTGATATAAAAATTTAATTTCATCTGCTATGGAAACTGGGTCTGGCCTGACAAAATTAAAATGGATAGAAATAATATTCTGGACACTTAAATTTTATTTTCCCTGTCCTGTGTCTGAACAAATACGCATTCCAAGTAAGTCAGAGGAGCTAAAATTTCCATTTCACGAGAAATATTCCCTGACAAAGAGTTTTTGTGCCACGTATCTTTCACTTTCATAAACTCTAAAAGGAGAATGGTTGTTGTGGACGTTAAAATAATCGGGTTTCTTGAATTACAAAATGGCAAAGCAAAGCTGATGCATCTCAGAAGAGCTAAAAAAAAGCAGGCATCAGGTTGGGCCCCTCCCGAAGAAAATCTATTATATCAAAACAAAAATTTGCAGATGAATAAATTAGGGGGTGATTATTCATATTGTAAAAGAGTCTTTAAAGGATTCCCCCAGGATTCTTTTAAAGGCTTAGCTCCACTAGTTCATGTAAGTGTTTGTGTGCAGATCATTAACTATCTGACAGGCAGGCCGGAAATGCAGGTAGGGAGCCAAGGGGGAAGGGAGAGAATGTTCAGGAGACAGAGGAATCGGTGACACCTGAGGCTTGCCAAGCCTCAAGATAAACGTTGATGAAACAGTAATGAAAATCAAAGTGAAACTGTGATGCTTATTTACAAGTTATGCTTTATATTCCAGAGCCTTGCAGGCAGACTGCTCCGGTTCAGATGCCGGGTCCACCACCTATTTAGCTGTGTGACTTTGGATAAATTACACAACCTCTCTGAATACCAACCATCTAGGGCTGTTTAAGTATAACTCGAGTTAATATATATAAAGCACTTAGTGTCCTGGCAGGCAGTAAATGCTGTATAAAAGTTTCTAAGATGGCTCTGAAACAGCTATTACAAAATATCAGAGATTCTCCAAAGCAGGGATTATTAGTATGATTAGGATACTGGAAAGTGATTTAACAAGAGCAAAATACTCCCTTCCTACCCCCAAAAGAAAACAAAACCAAAACCAAAGGAACACTGAGGAATGAATACTGCTGTCTTTTTGGGTTTCCCAAGGAAGTCAATCTGAAACGTAAACTTATTTGAAATTATCACCCTAACTTCAGCTTCCTAGGGGTTTGGCAAAATTTCCAAGATTAAGATGCACATAAGAGGCAATCAACTATCTAGTGTCTGTTGACTTTTCTATGTTAAAAGGCTTGGATTCATCTATTACTACACTTGTCATTTTAAGAACCATAGTAAATTAGTAAATAAGTTGAAATATAACTTTCTTATTTGTGGGAAAGATAACTTGCTTGCTGGACTTTGCTGGATTTGCACAAACATGAACTCTTTCTGTGTATCCTATCCAGTGCATCTGTGCATGTGGAGTTACGGGCTTAGAATAGACATTAATTGATTCTTTCCCAAAGAACAACCAGTAATAAAGTGTCTCAATTCCACAGTTCTAGTCTGATCAAATGGTTAACAGGTTGCCAAACCAGAAGCATGAGAAGGGGTGAGTACAGATAGTAGGGCAGCGGAATCTCAGGTAGAAGTCAGGCGCAGGCCCATTGTCATTGAGGTGGCCCATTTATGGGGTCCTGGCAGTCGATAATTGGCTTTACCATGTCAGTTTTGACATGACTCATGAGAAAGCCCAGACTATTTTAAAGGCCAGTCCTGACACTTTTATTAAATTATAAAATGGTCTCCTAATTATTTAACTAAAATTCTCCTTTGGTGCCCCCTCCCCAAACTCTTCTGCTCAGGACAGGCTTCCCTGGTGACCAGCCCTCTGATCATATCAGAAGACCTACTACTTTCTCACATTCTATGCTGTATCCCAGTTGGATACAGGCTGAATAAAAATATGCTTTCTGGTCCTCACACTTAGTTTATATGAGTGAATGCTGATGGAAATGGGTAAGTAAATAGTTTTTAAGTGCAGGAGATCAAATT